>NC_068322.1:16523075-16643075 GCF_025860055.1 Xyrauchen texanus
AGTTAGCTGATTTAAAAAATGAGCCATGACATGACAGTAATTCTGCTGTTACCAATATGTCTATGTTTAGATGACTTTCACCAGAGCTACAGTACATAATGAAAAACATGCAAACCACACGACTCAGAAACTCATGCTTGTTAAAACAAGCAGGAAGCAAGCGGTCTTTCTAAAAAAAAGTCACATTAACCTTCAAACTGTCTCTGCAGTGTCTTCACTGCCTGGCCCCGTATCGCTGCCCGTTGAGGCTGGCATCAGGGCCGGCTGATGCCACAGCAGATCTGAGGCAGCTGCAGTCATAGAAGCACAGACATGCATCTCAGCACTGCACCTGCAGTGGGTCGCAGGAGGAGAGGAACCCCGGACAGCCAAGGTAAGCCCATTACACACATACACACTCTTCTGAAGGGGCTGGGCATTAACAGGATTTGAGTACTCCATTCATAACCATTTAAATGCTTCCTGTGCAGTTTATGATCTTCTAAATGCATCACAAATATAAAAACAGATGATTGTCAATGATCTCAAATAATCCCTGTTGAACCATATACCATGCTTGTCTAAGATAGTCTTTTCAGTAGGGATTACACATGTGTTGAAAGAAACCAAACTGATGCATTTCGTGAAAAAAGTTCCCCAATGTTAAGAAATGCATGTTTGTGGGAGGAAAGAAAGTGTAAGACATGTGTGCGTGTGTGTATAGATGAGTGTGGCAAACATCACCAGCTGCCCCAGCAACAGATGGATCAGGACAGCTTTAGTTAATATGTGTTTGATTAAAGATCTGCATGTACCAAAGCAGAAGCAACACACACACACACATACTCTAGTTCTTCTGCGTGGTCTGCCTATAGGACAAAATTCTGCCAATTGTAAATAAAAATATGGACCTGCTGGTTTACAGACTTGCTGACAAGCATACATGGATTTCTATGTGGGTTCCAGCATAATTGGTTTCAAAATGAGGAACATGAGACAGAGGGTTAATGCACTACCATGATCTGGAATACTTCCCTTGAACTGTACAGCATTGCTACAACACTGCAATACAGGCACGTTATTGGCTCTTTAAAAGGCAGAGTGGTTACAACGCTCTGCTCCATCATCTGATGAATTACTGATGCCATGTGTGCTAGAACATTTTCACAAACATGCCTTTAGAGTAAAATTCAGCTTAACACCACTTTCTGCAGGCGGTAATAGCAAGATGTTTATTGCACCAGTCAAATAGCTCTGAGTTTTGTGAATTAGGCGCAATCTACAATCAGCCTCATTTTATAGAAAGGAGGCATGTTTGTGCTGAAAATACTCACAGTGCAAAGCTATTTCAGTGCATTTAGCACCAGGTTAAAGGAATATTCTGGGTTCAATACAAGTTTAACTCAATCAACAGCATTTCAACATTATGCCACAAATGCTGTCGATTGAGCTTAACTTGTAATGAACCCAGAATATTCCTTTAAGCCGACAGTTTTTATTCTGAAATAGTGTTCAGTGAATTCGCTCCAGAGAAAGAGCAGCATAACAGTGTTTTGATATCAATATTCATATGCCTCTTGTGACACACACTTATCCTCAGCCAAAAAAGAAGGAATGAAAAAGGGGAGCGAGTTAGTTCTGGAGGGAAAGGGAACGATGTTATAATTGAGATTACACAGAACTGTGTGAGTGTGTAAGAGAGAGAGCATGTGTATTTGTGATGGTTGTATGAGCCTCTGATTACAGAGGGATCAGGGTGTTGAGGGTGGTCAGGATCAGATATCTGAGTGCTGTAACTGCATCTGTCTGCACGCACACTGCCAAACACTCTCACAACACAGTCTTCAATGATAGCATGTGATCGTCACACACAAACACACACACTCACATACTGTGTACACACGCAAACACACAAAAGAAACATTGCTCCCCACCCTCATACACTGTTGCATAAAAGAGAGAGGTGCTGAACAGTTGGCAAATGTTTGTTTTGTTGATAAAGAGAAGGGGATCTTCTCTGGTTACCTCAGAGGCCCATTATATTCACAGTCCCTGTACACTCTTTAAAATAAACCTTCCATTTAGAACCAAAAAGGGTTTTACAGCCTGAAAGTCTTTAGATTCTACAACAACTTTTGATTCTCTAGTTTCAATGTACTCAACTGGTTTTGCTTCAGGACCCAAAATTTTACATTAGACATCATTTGGTGACTCGATACAGTACCAAAATTGTTTAAAGAACAAAAGCAAACAAAAATCAAAGATTGAAATGTATTTTTATGACTATGAACTGCATGCAGATCAATATGCAATATGATTGACCTCAACTACACAAGATATGGGAACCGATTTCTCTTCCCTTGTAAAAGTTGATTTTGCTATCCTACTATGCATGGGTTAACATTTTATTATTTGCATTTAGCATTGTTTTTTTCCTTGCTGTCCATGACCCTAACATATTTTTGGGTCACAACCTACCAATTGAGAATCACAGCTCTAGTGTTTTTGAAAACCATATAGTATATGTGAACCCAGAAATGAATACACTTATCTCCAAAACCTATAATGTTCAAGAATCCTATACAGGGGGGCCTGGGTAGCTCACCCCTGGAGTCGCGAGTTTGAATCCAGGGTGTGCTGAGTGACTCCAGCCAGGTCTCCTAAGCAACCAAATTGACCCGGTTGCTAGGGAGGGTAGAGTCACATCGGGTAACCTCCTCGTGGTCGCGATGAGTGGTTCTCGCTCTCAATGGGGCACGTGGTAAGTTGTGCGTGGATTGCGGAGTGTAGCATGAGCCTCCACATGCTGTGAGTCTCCGCGGTGTCATGGATGTGATAAGATGTGTGGATTTGATGGTCTCATAAGTTGTCTCAGTTGTCCTCCACCACCCAGATTGAGGTGAGTAACCACGCCACCACGAGGACCTACTAAGTAGTGGGAATTGAGTATTCCAAATTTGGAGAAAAGGGGATACAAAATAAAATAAAAAAAGAATCCTATGCAGGTAAATTTGTTGTGGTAACACTTTACAAGAAGGTTCCATTTATTAACATTAGTTAACAACATTAGTTAACATTAACTAACAATGGACAATACTTTTACAGTATTTGTTAATCTTAGTTAATGTTAATAACAACATATACTAATAGATTTATAAAAGTCAAAAGTTACATTTGTTAACATTAGTTAATGCGCTATGAACTTACATGAACTAACAATAAACAATTGTTTTTTTAATTTACATCAACAAATCAGCATAAATGCTGAAAAAAAAAAGTTAATTGTTTGTTCATGATACCTAATGCATTTACTAATGTTAAAGGGACAGTATGTAAGATTCAGAAACCCTTGTTATTAATGACACTTGTGGCCATTAAGTGAACTGCAGCCAGCTACCTGTTGCTCGTGCACACACTCCGTAGGGATGCGAGCTAGTGAGAATCAGCCAAAACAATGACGTAATGTACAAAGAGAGAACGTGATTCACCGGCATCATGCTGACAGATGAGGAAGCATAATTAAAATTACACAGTTATGATTGTTTTACTATAAACTTTGAGACTAAACTAAAACTACTTATCAGCTAACAAAGCATACTGATACACACATACAGCTACATACTACCAAACTATAACAGTCAGTTTACTGTTGCACTATTTTATGTTTTGTATGTCATATGTTGTGCTGTGATAATGAAACCAGCGTATTTGCTTAAATTTATCCTGTATACCTGATTTTAATATAAAGAGATGATTGTTGAAATTATTTGAACATTATGAAGCAAGGTAGCTTGCAATTCGTCAGTGTTAGCAGGCAAGATCAAGTTATCTAAAATTACACAGATCAATCCTTGTGGAACTATATTTCACAAGCTTTGCAGTTATGTAAGCTTCCCTGTCCAATAAGAAGAACGCCAATTCAGGGTTGGTTTTGATCCCCAAAACCGAACGAAGGTCCCTCCAGGAATCAAATGCCCTGCCGATGTTCATTCTAGTTTTCGCTCGACCACGATCACATTCCCACTTAGCTAGATGGGATTCAGTAGATAAATGTTTTTTGGCTTACTCAGAGTATGTGTAGGAGTCAGTGTTATTCTGGGAGCCAGACATTTGCTGGATTCCATCTCTAAGATAACGATACCTAGTTTTGCAGTTTGTTGTCGCTGTTGAATATTGGAAGAGAATCTATTACTGTCTGAGGCAAGGCTCTTGGGAGCGCGCATAAACTTCACGTCCTTTGGATTTTCCCAGCAAAACCGACCCGCTCCCTTCACATGAAAATCAGTCTACAGGCTTTAATAGACAACCTAGGAAGTCCTGGAAGTTCATTTTTTAAGTTGCGTTACAAGACGTTCACACATTGGCAAAAAACTATTTGAATATTACATGAAAATTGTTACATGTTGCACATTTAACGAATTGAATCTTATTGTAAAGTGTTACCATTTTTTTTTTTTGCTAAACCAAAGGTTCTGCATTGAAGACTCTTTATTTTAAAAGGGATTGTTAACTCAAAAATTTGTATTTGGTCATTTTTGACCCCAACCCTGAAAATGTTTTTACTCACTCTAATGCTCTATAACCTTTTTTTATTCTGTGAAACACGAAAAAGATAATTTTGCAGAATGCTAATAGTGCACTTTTGAAGGGGGTTTGAGAACTACAATGGAGAAAAGGATTTAATTGATTTAGGACTTTTCCTTGCACAAAGCTACCATATGGCTTTAGAAGACTTGGAATCTAGTGCACGCACTTGATAAACCCAGTCCTTATTGTGACAAAAAGCACTCACGACATTCTGATATGTATATTCTTTCAGGTCACAGTGACACAAAATCAACACCTGTCACGTCTTTCATTTCAGTCAAAGCAGCTTGCAGGATAAAGTGTCATATCTCAATAGTTTCAGACAATAAACTTTTACTCTTTCTTCTCTCACACAGGGCTGATAGGTATGCTGAGTGTGTGTGCTACGTTACTGCAGTTATGCACCGGCTGTCCTTCAGAGTGTGTGTGTAACTCATTGGAAGCTAACTGCAGTGGGCGGAGTCTAGTAACTGTTCCCAATCTGTCCTCTTTTCCGGAGGGTATGCACACCCTCCTCCTGACCAATAACCGCCTCTCCTCCCTGCCTGTCTCTGCCTTTGCCAACCTGAGCACTCTGGAGACACTCGACCTTTCCAACAACTATCTGGACAACCTGCCTTCCAGACTGTTCCGGGAGCTGGTTAATTTGAGCGATCTGAGTCTGCGCAACAACAGCTTGACAGTTTTGGATCGCGAGCTGTTTCGTGGCCTGACCCAGCTGCGGAGGCTGGATCTGTCACTGAACGGCCTTGCCGCAGTGCCACTGGGCCTGCTGGATGAGCTGCAAGGGCTGACCTGGCTCTCCTTGGCTGGGAACAGACTTCACGCTCTAGAGAGAGCCACATTTGAACCTCTCCTCAACCTTCAGCATCTCGAGCTGGGCATGAACCCCTGGGAGTGTGACTGCAACCTGAGAGACTTCAAGCACTGGATGGAGTGGCTGATATACCGAGGTAATGGCTGTGTGTGATCTTTTTAATATTCTCTTCAAGCAGACAAGCAAAAGCATTATGATCAAATATGTCAATGTTCAATAAATAGTTAAATGTATTAATATTGCAAATCTTAATAAACTATTAATATTGCCAATTAGTATAGTTCATAAGCCTAACAGTAGCCTTATGTAAGTAGCATAGCAACTTAGCACATTAATAAATGAGTCAGAAAGACTCATTTTATTCTATTTTAGAGCAGCTTTAAGAGAAGTAGGGGGATTTGAACAGACATGAGAAGCTGAGTCACTAAGCCCTTAGTTATGTGTAGGTAAGAAAGAGAGAGACCATAGTTGTCAAGGTGGGCTCCAACTCTCAGTATGCATGACAAGCTTATTAATTATACACCATCTACCGCTCTTCTGCTCTTACAAACATACACACACCAACTAAAGGGGCCTGCCAACCTTCCTAGATTCAAGGTGCAATTTTTGAGGACCAAAAGCAGTCATTTAAGTTCATTTTAGAGGAATATTTTTTACCTCTGACAGCTAAAATTTTGATTTGTCTTTCTCTCCTCCTTGCTGTTGTAGGTGGTTATGTCGATGCAGTTGAGTGTACACTTCCAAAGGACTTAAGGGGGCGTGACATCAGGGGTGTACCTGTGGAGATGTTCAACTACTGTTTGCAATTAGAGGATGAGAATGGGGCTGGGACTGGAAGCACAAAAGGTGGATCTCCTCCATGTGCTCGGGCAACAGCCGCTCCATCATCTGAAGGTGCAGTGGTACGTACCGAGGTGGAGCTACCAGACTGTGTGAAACAACGATATCGGCCGGTCAGTGTTCGCAGGGCGATTGGTACAGTTGTTATCGCTGGTGTGGTCTGTGGAATCGTGTGTATCATGATGGTTGCTGCCGCAGCGTACGGCTGCATTTATGCCTCTCTGATGGCAAAATATCAGCGAGAGCTAAAGAAGAGGCAGCCGTTGATGGGTGATGCAGAGGCAGAAGCCGACGCAGAAGAGAAACAGATCTCATCAGTTGCATAGGGGAATGAGAGGAGGGGTCAGAGTTCAGAGGTCAGCCGCTAATATAAAGAACCTTTAACTGGATGAGCTGCACATTGGATGATCACTTAGCTGCCCAGCGGAGGATTTGTCATCCCTGTTTCCTGTTTCTCTGTCCTTCCTGAGACTGCTCTCACTCTCAGACTAAATAACTAAACTTAGTTAAACTTTGACCTTTATGCCCTAGGACAAGAGGGACCACTCAGCACTTTAGAAAACCCCCAACCTTCCACAAGATTGAGAGGAAGTGTAGATGCTACTGTTCACAATTCTGAACCTTGATGTTTCTAGAGGATCATGTGCTGTCATTAGCAGTAGCCTCTGTAGCAGCCTAAACATCAACCCACACCCCCAATGTTAACTCTAACCCTAAGCCCCAAAAGTATCCCAAACCCCAACCATAGACCTTAACCTTAACCCTGACCCCTAATCCCCAACCTTAATCCTAGTACCTAACTTTATTTCCAATCTTAATCCTAACCTTGATTGAAACCTCAAACTCCAATCCTTATACCAAACCCTAAACCCAATCATATTCCTAATCCCTAATGTTGACCCTTACACCTAATCCTAACCTCAACCCTAACACTTCATGTCGAAACTAACCCCCAACCCTAACCCTACTACCGAACCCTAATTCCAATCTCAGTCTCAATCCTAACACCTAACCCCCACCTTATCATTATTTGTAACTCTAAACCCCAATTCTAATCCTATCCCCAAACCCTGATCCTAATCCCTAACTCTATCAGCCAACCCATACCTTCAACACTAACCCTGTGTGAACTGAACGTAACCCCCACTTATCATATCTGAAATATTCCCACTTTATTTATCAGACATAATATATTCTATACAATGTGAAGTGACCCCAGTTTTCATATTTTAAGTGTGAGGTTTGTCCTCTGTATTGTGTGCTAATAATTTGTGTTTAAATCATAGTTCCCTTTACAAAAGGCTTCACTACGATGTTGCGCTGCTAAGCGCTACGGGGAACAGCTTTCGCTGTGAGCCGAGCTGAAATATTGTGTGAAACACGTCAATGAACATTGACCGGAATTTATAGCCTCGGCTGATGTAATCATTAGATGCACCTGAGGCCAGGCTATAAATGGATACGTTACCAGGTGTCGTCAGAAACTCTTTTTTCAGAGCGATTCTGTTTCTGTGTGTTTCACACACCCTGTCAAAACTTTCTTTCCTCTGTTAGGAGTTAGAATCAGTTAAACAGTGTGCAGTGAACTTTGTTCTTTGTTCTCTTTTCTCTTCTGTTTAGAAAATATTATATATATATATTTCTAAAAAGAGAGAATGACTGAAAGTCATAAACGGTGCGTGTTCCCCTCTTCTCGCTCTATAGCTGAAGACGACACACATCAGTTTTTGCTGTTTGTTTGGGAGCACGCTGCTCTGCGTTGCAGCAGGGGTGGGTCGCGAGCACTGCGATTTGCTTTAACAGGCAGAGTGCATCGTGCTCGCCTCGCTTGCTTCCGGAGTCAGCACTCTCGAAAAGAAGATCGTTCGTGGGGCTCTTGCATGGTTTTGGCTGAGGAGCAAGAGACGGGTTGATCCCTTCTCTCACTCTCTCCCCAAACCCAGCTGTTTCTTCACATGATCTCGACGCTTCTCGGATCATGAGGTGGATCGCTATTCTCTTCCCGCCTCCGAGCTTTCCGTCCGCGATAAAAAATCTACGGAGGAATTGCTGGATGTTGTTACTCGTGCGGTTGCCAGATTGGTCTGGCCACGCGAAAAAGAGACCCCAAACGCTCCAAATTAGGGGATAGATTTTATCTTCCAGTCTAAGACAGGGAACGCCTCATGGGTTCCTTCCCTTCTTTGATAAACCTCCATTAAGAGTTTTTTCGCTCGTGGAGAACCCCTAAAAAACAAAAAAAAACAAAAAAAAAAATGATATATACATTTTATTCCCGTGTTCACATACCCTCGACGTCATTATATTCGACTGTCGTGGGTGCTGAGGCACGGCGGTATTCAGTGATGCCGCCGGTCGAAGAGACGCTTGCGGGCTATCTCTCGCCGGGCTCGGCATCGTCACTTAAGTAGCCCTCTCTCCCCTCAAAGCCTTGTAGGACAACCTCCACTTTAGTGGGAAGGGCTTATCAAGCAGCAGGTCAGGCTGGTGCTGCTCTGCACACTATGCTGTTTTACAGGCTTACCAGGCTGACCCCCTGGGCGACCTGAGTGTGGGTTCTGCGCTTGACGAGCAAGCCGCAGACCCGCCTCGGTCCTGACTGAAGGGAGGCTCAAAAACAAAGCGTGGCGAGTCGTGCTCCTCCTCCCAGGGATTGGGGACAGTCTCGCCGCCCTCGCCAGCCCCGAAGCAAGACCCAAGAGAAAACCCTGACGGTCTTGCACCTAGATTAGGGGGTAGCTCCCCTCGGGACGGGGCGCGTGTTTCACTTCACCCCTCCCGGTACCCCCTCGAAGCCCCCCATTCCCGCCACCTCTTGGTGTTTCGGGTTGCAGAGGCTTCCACCAAAATTGGGTGTTTTCGCTGTTCCTGCATCTTATTCAGGACGCGAAGCACCCGACAACCCCTCAACAGGAACTGATGAAATATAATACCCATCTCAGAGATCCTGGCAGCGTGGAAACTCCTGCCGGATATATTCTTTTTGTGGGTCTTATAAGGGCGTCAGGATTTAATTCACTCGCCGTTTTTCCGTGTTTCAACGGCGTGTTCTCCTGGTTAAAGGGGCCACGGTATGTGTTCCCCTTCCAGAGAGAGTGTTAGGTTATTACACTAAATACTTCCCGTTACCCATGGAGGGTGAGGGGTGGCGTCTGGCTTAGATCTTAAAGCTTGAACTACCCGTGGGTGTTCAAGTCCAAGATGATGCCTGTCAAGACAGTCGTGTCTCAAGCCCTACAACTCGTTTGGCTGGTCATCATCGATCTTATGACGCACTTCTGTACATCATTTAGAAGTTCTGCCACAAAATGGAAAGTTCCTGAGGTTCACTTCCGGGGGCGGAGTCTTCCAGTGTCAGGTTCTTTCACTCAGCCTAGCCATTTTTACCCGCACATTCACAATGCATGATGTAGCGCTGGCTCCTTGCGACTCCGGGGCATCTGCATTCTGAATTATGTAGACGACTGGCTGATCCTAGCGCAGTTCCAGGAACTGGCAGTTCAGCACAGGGACATCGTCTTAGCTCATCTGTTTCTCTGGGGTTGAGGCTCAACGCCAAGAAAAGTGTCCTCTCTCCCACTCAGAACACTGTCTATCGGGGCATCGTATGGAGTTCAATCTCAATGCGGGCACAACTGTCTCCCGCTAGGATTGAGTCCATTTAGATCACCCTGAGCAAAGTCAGGCTAGGTCAAGGTTGCACTGTTATCAGTATCAATGATTTCCAGGTCTCAGGGCGAATGCGTCCACAGTGATCCCTCTGGACCTTCTGCTCATGAGACCGTTTTTGTTGTGGCCAAAAGCCAGGGGATTCTTCCAAGGGCCAAAACCCCTAGGCTAAATAGGGTTACGCGCCTCAGGCTTCGTTCCCTTTCTATGTGGTTCAGACCCCGGTTTTCTGCCTTGGGTCCCACTCTAGGTGCGTCTTGTTGTTGCAGGCTGCTAACGACAGACGCCTCCCTGATGGGCGGGGTAGCGGCCTTAAGTGGTCAGTCCAGCTTAAGGGGATAGGAGGGTCAGTCAGCTCGGTTGTCACAGTCACTGTCTCGGGTTGATGGCTGTATTTCTGGCCCTGAAATACCTCCTCCTGAGGCTGCCCTGTCTTGGTGCGGGTGGACAATGCAGCGGTAGCCTCTTACATAAATCATCAAGGAGACCCATGTTCTTGTCAGCTGTATTTCTGACACGTTGGGTTCTCCTTAGGGCCCAGGGCAAGCTCCTGTCACTCAGGTCAGTTATATCCCTGGATGCCCGTATATGGGAGCAGATTTACGGTCCAGACAGAAAATACCAACGGGGGAGTTAAGAACTCCACCCTAAGGTAGTAGTTGCCCAGAGTTCGTCAGCAAGGGTTTTTGCCTCTTACTGATAGCACCGCGCTGGCAGAACAGGGCTTGGTTCTCGGAGCTAATCTCTTCCCTCGACGGCTCGCCTTTGGCGATGCCGAACAGGAAGGATCTTCTGTCTCAGGCACAGGGCAATATTTCATCCCTGCCCCAAATTGTGGAATCTTTCATGTTTGGCCCCTAAGGGTACCAACTGAAGGACACAGGGCTCTCTCCTGAGGTTATCGAGACCTTTTGAAATGCCGGGCTTTTTCCACTTGGAACAAGTTTGGGTGAGATCTTAGGGCAGAAGAGGACCTCTTCGCCTCTATCAATGTCTCCTCTACTTCTCCCTGAAATCACCCAGCCCCCTTGGGTCTGGACGTTAAGACACATACATGACCCAGAATGCGTCTGTATGCATTTCTTTCCCCGGTTTCTCTGCTCCCGGGAGTCTTGGTAATGTTCACCAGCAAGGGTCTTGCCTCCTATTAATGGCGCTGCGCTGGCTGAACAGGATATGGTTCTCGGAGTTAATATCTCTCCTCGACAGCTCGCCTTGGGCGATTCCGAACAGGTAGGACCTTCTTTCTCAGGCTCGGGGGACATATTCATCCCGGCCCGAATTGTGAAACCTTTCATGCTTGGCCCCTGTAGGGTACCAACTGAGGTTCACAGGGTTTTCTCCTGAAGTTATCGAGACCATTTCAAGTGCTAGGGCTCCCTCCCTTGGAACTGATCTGGGTAGATTTTACAGGGCAGAAGAGGACCTCTTCGCCTCTGTTGATAGCACAATGTCTCCTCTACTTCTCCCCGAGTCACCCAGTCCCCCCCCTCGGGGGTGCTGATCGTGGTGCATACATGGCACAAATGCTCCTGCATGCGTTTCCTTCTAATAAGTTCAAATTACAGAACCAGCTAACTGCCAGTTTGCTTCAGTTCTGGATTTTCTGTGGAAAGAACTGTCTGCGGGCACTTACCTCGCCACTGCCAGGTTCTATGTGGCTCCCACTTCGGCTTGCCACGCCTTGGTGGGCGGGGTGCCCTCTAAGAGGCATCCTTGCTAGGACCTCTTCATAGGGTAAGACCCCCCTTTTTAAAACCTCTAGAGTCAGCGTTTGGTAGACTTCTGACTCTCAAGATGGTTTTTCATATGGCAATTACGTCTCTAAGGAGACTTGGGTACCTACAGGCTCTGTCTCTTTTGCCGGCCTGTTTTGAGTTGCCCCAGGTAGGACCAAGAGCATTCTTTGCACCCTCACCCTGACTACCTGCCCAAGGTGCCTTTCTCGACCCTTGGCCAGTCATTCTCTAAGCCTTCTGCTCCCTGCCGTTTGTAATGCCAGAGCAGCTAAAGACTACTCAGACTTTGTCCAGTCTGTGCCCTTCAGAATTATGTCCACCGCATTTGCTAGTGGCGTAAAGTCAGGGCAGCAGTTCTTCACTTCGAAGCCATGACCGGGTTGTCACTTTGGGTGAGGGACCTTACTGCCCAGGCCTACGAGGCGCGCGTTCAAGCTTCGCCAGTAGGTTTTAGGGCGCACTCTTCCAGAGGGCTCTCCTCCTCTAAAGCCTTGGCTAGAGGTCTCCCTCTGCAGCAAGTTTGTGGTGCGGCAGGTTGGTCCTCTCCACGCACATTCATTAAACTTTTATAGTTTGAATGTTCTTGCCACTCTTGGCTCTTACGCCCTTGAGTTGACACTGAACAAGTTCGTGGTGCGGCAGGTTGGCACTCTCCGCACACACTAATCACATTTTATGGTTTAGATGCTTTGCTACTCCGGACTCTTATGTCCTTGAGTCGACATCTCAGCCCATGCCTAAACAAGTTTGTGATGTGGCAGGCTGGTCCTCTCCGCTCACATTCATCAGTTTTTATGACAAGTTTGTGTTGCGATAGGGTTCTCTTCGCACACATTCATCGAACTTTATGGGTTAGATGCTTTGCTACTCTGGGCTCTTATGCCCTTGAGTCGACATCTCAGCTCATGCCTGAACAGGTTTGTGATGCGGCAGACTGGTCCTCTCCACACACATTCATCAAAAAATTTATGGTTTAGATGTTTATTCTACTCCGGGCTCTTATGCCCTTGAGTCGACATCTCAAGCTCATGTCTGAGACCTCTCGCGTTTTTGTGAGTACACTGCACAACCGTAGGGGTCCGGACAGCCCCAAGTGCGGCGGCGTGGGTATTGCGTTCCCCGTAGCGCTTAGCAGCGCAACATCGTAGTGAAGCCTTTTGTAAAGGGAACGTCTCGGGTTACATGTGCAACCCTTGTTCCCTGAAAAAGGCGGAACGAGATGTTGCGCTGCTTTGCCGCACTGGGACGTCCCAGGACTGCTCTTCAAAAAGAAGTATCTGACGACACCTGGTGACGTATCCATTTATAGCCTGGCCTCAGGTGCATCTAATGATTACATCAGCCAAGGCTATAAATTCCGGTCAATGTTCATTGACGTGTTTCACACAATATTTCAGCTCGGCTCATAGCGAAAGCTGTTCCCCGTAGCGCTTAGCAGCGCAACATCTCGTTCCGCCTTTTTCAGGGAACAAGGGTTACACATGTAACCCGAGACGTTTTGTTTGATTGTTTGCTGTTTCTCCATGTTCATCTCTAAAATTCAGATGTGTTTTTTGTAAAACTAGAAGAATTCAGCCCTGATGTCTGTCGTGAAGTGTCTTGAAGTATTGTGAATTGCTATTGTAGAGCAGGCTGTTGAGGTTAGTGCAGGGTGGCAGAATGGGCTAATTGAAGTGGCTATTATAAATGTTAATTACTGCTTGGAATAAGACTTGGTGGGTAAAAAAGCACAGTGGGCCAAGAGGATAGCTGCTCTCTAAACAAAAACAAAATGACAATAGCTGAGAAATAAATAAACTGTACCTTTATCTGTGCAATATAAATCAATGTATTTGTTGATGGGTTGAATCTGGGCTAGAGGGTCATAGCTGATTTAGACAGATCTTCTCTTGAGCTGCCGATGAAAGAGTTGATTGCCTGTGCAATCGATTTTCTGCTTGTGGACCAATTTGCATAATCTGCTTCTATTTGAGGGAAGACATGGTTTCAACTTAACTTTTCAGATTAATTTCACTTGGAATTTCAGAAACCCACAGATGATATCAAAATAAGCTTTTCTGCTGCAATCAGCGTCAGCGACTGGACAAAATAGTTATTTCAGAGTGGAGAGTGAGAAGTCTTCCAAAACTAGCTGCACACTCTGTTAATGTTTAAAAAATGTGTATCCATCTCTGCATTATTGAAAACTTAGAATCTTATTATAATGTTGTTAATATCAAGAGTAAGGCCATCAAGTAAGCGGCTGGCACAATGTTGCCATCTATAGGAAGGATGAGCAGTAGGCAGAAGGGTGCGGAGCAAACTTCACACCACCTCATCAGGATTTAGGATAACAATAGCTGTAACAATAGCAACAAACTCTCCCACACATTATTCATTAACAATGCAAATTACTGATATGGTTACTGGCAAAAAGTTGTCAATGTAGGTGCAACTAATATGTGAGTTATGACCCACACCAGCAGTTAAGAATCTAGGACATTATCTCTGTGTTCAGTGATATTTGCAGCCATAAGTTAAGTATATATAAATACAGATTACAGATACATTAATTAAAAAGTATGTTGAATATATATTTTGATCTGTGTCTTACAAACCGTTTATGAAAAATAGCTTAATGGCAGAAAAAGCAAAGTTGTAATTAAGTGTACCCTTTTGCAGAGGAACTCCTAAAAAATTCGCTCCAGCTTTTGAATTCAAAGAAAATATATGAATTATTAATGAGGGGACTTTTGTCCAGTTGATGTGGTCTCTCCAGCCATTTCTGTTAATTTAACTCTTATTTTATAGTGCATGTGTCTTGAGCCTGTACTCTGCACGGGGCAACACAACACATAACCTGTAACCTTGAAAGCACTTTTGCCACTGGACAATTACTTTCTGTCAAATTGCACTAATGTGAATATTCTCAAAAGTGAGCACATGCTTTTGTATTTATGATGTCAGCAATGCGCTTTATCTGAATATCAGCCGACAGATCAGTTGTGATGTAATATCAGTGAATATGAAGGGTGATATATAAATGTGCAATGACGCAGCTGGAGTGTGTTTACTCTCTACATTTCCTGAGCTCAGTCCCAGCCTTACACATGAGAGCAGGGACACAACACACACAACACTACACACCCGTGCTAAATAAAGGCTTTCTAAATCCTGTTGGATGGATAAGAGGAAAGGATTTGCCCATTTGACAGAGCTGAAAGCATCTCTATCTTTATGAAGTTCTGGTTTAATATCTTATAGCTTATTGATGTGACCCTTTCTTCACTGACCTTTTTTCTAAGACTGATATGAGATCCTTCTTTATATTTTCGCTTGATAAAAAGCAGTTTGAAAAATGATTTGTGAGCTGTGATTTTATTCTGTGTTAAAGATTAATAAAGAATGTATTTCTTTAAAAAGTTGAGGTATACGAATCAGCATCAACACACATGTTATTGTTTGTTTGTTTGATTTTTTATCATGATGGGGACTTTACAATGACACCTCTTGTATTCATCCAGAGCTAATTACATCTTCTATCCACTTAACCTACCTCTAACCCTTGAAGAAACCTTTCTTCATTATTACTTATTTTCATACATACAGTTGAAGTCAGAAGTTTACATGCACCTTAGCCAAATACATTTAAACTCAGTTTTTCACAATTCCTGACATTTCATCATAGAAAACTTTCCCTGTCTTAGGTCATTTAGGATCACTATTTTAAGAATGCGTCATGGCAGAATAATAGTAGAGAGAATTATTTATTTCAGCTTTTATTTCTTTCATCACATTCCCAGTGGGTCACAAGTTTACATACACTTTGTTAGTATTTGATAGCATTGCCTTTAAATTGTTTATCTTGGGTCAAACATGTTGGGTAGCCTTCCACAAGCTTCTTACAATACGTTGCTGTAATTCTGGCCCATTCCTCCAGACAGAACTGGTGTAAATAAGTCAGATTTGTAGGCCTCCATGCTCGCACGCGCTTTTTAGTTATGTCCACAAATCAGATTGAGGTCAGGGCTTTGTGATAGTCACTCCAATACATTGACTTTGTTGTCCTTAAGCCATTATGTCACAACTTTGGCTGTATGCTTGGGGTCATTGGCCATTTGGAAGACCCTTTGAATCCGAGCTTAAACTTCATGGCTGATGTCTTGAGAATTTGCTTCAATATATCCACATAATTTTCCTTCCTTATGATGCCATCTATTTTGTGAAGTGCAGCAGTCCCTCCTGCAGCAAAGCACCCTCACAACATGATGCTGAACCCCCCGCCCATAGTTGAGATAGTGTTCTTCAGCTTGCAAACTTCACCTTTTCAACTTTTTTATGGTGGTTTTGGAGCAGTGGCTTCTTCCTTGCAGAACAGCCTTTCAGGTTATGTCGATATAGGACTCGTTTTACTGTGGATATAGATACTTGTCTACCTGTTTCCTCCAGAATCTTCCTTTGCTGTTGTTCTGGGATTAATTTGCACTTTTCGCATCAAACTACATTCATCTCTAGGAGACAGAATGCGTCTCCTTCCTGAGCGGTATGATGGCTGCGTGGTCCCATGGTGTCTATACTTGTACTATTGTTTGTACAGATGAACATGGTACCTTAAGGTGTTTGGAAATTACTCCCAAGGATAAACCTGTCTTGTGGAGGTCCACAATTGTTTATCTGAGGTCTTGGCTGATATCTTGTGATTTTCCCATGATTTCAAGCAAAGAGGCATTGAGTTTGAAGGTAGGCCTTAAAATACATCCACAGGTACACCTCCAATTCAGTATACCTACTATCAGAAACTAATTGGCTAATTGTCCAAAGGCTTGACATCCTTTTCTAGAATTTTTCAAGCTGCTTAAAGGCACAGTTAACCTGGTGTGTGTAAACTTCTGACCTGCTGGAATTGTGATATAGTCAAATAAAAGTAAAACAATCTGTCAGTAAACAATTGTTGAAAAATTATCATCACATGCACAAAATAGATGTCCTAAAATGACTTGCAAAAACTATAGTTTGTTAATATTAAATCTATGAAGTGGTTCAAAAATTTGTCTTAATGACTTCAACCTAAGTGTATGTAAACTTCTGACTTCAACTGTACATTATTTAGTATGTTTATTAAGTGTTTATTTTTCTGTAGGCAAATGTACTGTAGGAAAAACCTGTCCCACGCACACATACGGTTTGTTAAAACAGTAATTAAACAATATGTTTCCTCAAATTCTCACTTGGATAAACTAAGCCCCACTTCCCATCCAATCATTTTTCTGAATGCATTAATGCAGTACAACCAATCAATGAACAGTGCTTGTGGGTGTGGGTGTGGGGGCATGCGTGTGTATGTGCAGAGGAAATAAAGCAAGATCAAAGCAAAGGTCATGCCGAGGCATTTATTTGTACTTTTAAAATGTAAAGTCATGCTCAGAGGATGAACTTTTGCACATTCATACAAGGGAACAAAGATAATAGCACTTCAATGGGCGGCTATGCCTCAGCGTAGACTAAGAAAGCACAAAAAAAAAAGGAATTAAAAGATAACGAGGACAAAGGAAGGTCTTACCTCCAGCAATTGCTGTCTTTTTGTTCACAGTCACTGTAACAGACGTGACAGCAAACTTGCTGTCTACTGCGGGGAAAGAGAAATAATTGAGCACAGCGTGCACAATAGGATGTAAAGTAAAACTTGCACTCTTTTTGATGTGTTCTGCAGGGAGCAGTTTACCTCGAATGCTGTCCTCCGTAGGGACATAGTATAGAAAGCATCCAGCTGGAATCTCTGCGGCACACCGGTACCACACAGGGAAATGGCCCAGAATACATTCTCCTTATCCAATGGAGACAAGAATTTCCTATTAATATTTCACCAGAAAGAGAAAAATCATGCCAGATTACCAATTTACAGCTCGATTCTTTCTAAACTACTTACTATTGCAATGCCATTCCTACACTCACCCAATATATTTACTAGTTACTACATTAGTTAATAAGGTACTACATTTAAATGCTTGTTGCTTGAGTAAAAAAGCATATGTAATGAACATAAATGTAAAGAATTGTACCATTGTTCTACTTATCTGGTGAGTGAAATGTCGAGTGTATTTTGTACAGTGAGAAAGACTGGCTGTAAGAAACCTATGACAATGCAGATTCAATCTATGCTGTTCACTGAAGAGTTGTGACACAGGCAGCAGGAGCTCTTGATTAAAGGTACTCACTTTGCTACATGCTTCTCTACGCCGACATATCTGATCATCCTCATGAGGCCGGAGCGTGTGCCCAGGAACGCTGTCTCCACATCAATGCTGCGCAATGGAATAAGAAAGGTTACGATCGAGCATGCGTTACACTAATTAAACTTGTCTGTGATGCTGTGTGTGTGGGTGGGAATTCGTACCCGGAGGTGTTGAGCAGCAGCGCAGTCCAGTAGGCTTCCATAGGAGCTGTGACCACTGCGTCAAACAGAGTCTGTTGCAAGAGACTTGCATCACCTGGAGAACAGACAGATACCTACTGTGTCCTCCTTTTACATGTTCAAAATTTCTTGTTTAGTGTCTAAAAGCCTGTACAGACAGAACTCACATTCAAGGTCTGGTTCTTTCCCCATCAGGTACTGAACCACAGCCTGAAACTGTGTAAGTTTGTGGTGATTTGGATTGATGTCTCACAATATGTCCTGAAACATCAGAAAGCTTAAATTAAAATACTTTATATCACTTCAGACACCGCATAAACCTAAAAACGGCAGCCTAACCTTGCATTTTAACTACAACTGATAATCCTAACACCCACCATTCATTGGCAACAGTGACATCAGATGCAGTCAGGTCATGAAGACCTGTTTTGACACACAAAAACATCATGAGAGATGAATCACAAAGCTGAGATAGCAAATAGGAAAATTATGTTTACTTTTTAGGTAATAATGTGAAAATCTGTACCCTCTTCGACTAATACATTTACAATTAAATAATTATCCCCATGATCTCCGGTAAGCACGATTCCAAGACTGAAACCATAGACACAATATAGTCTAACATCTAAATTCAGTAAAAAACATAATCATAAGGTTAACAGAGATTTAAACATATGTAAGATTTCCTGTAAACAAGCAGTATATGAACATACAGTATACTGTATTAGAGATATATTAGTAGAATTATAAAATTATTAAAGGAATAGTTCACTCAAAAATGAAAACTCTCAATATTTACTCACCCTCATGCCATCCCAGATGTGTATGATTTTCTTTCTTCTGCAGAACACATAGAAGAATATCTCAACTCTGTTGGTGAATGGTGACCAGAACTTTGAAGCTGCAAAAAGGACATAAAGGAAGCATAAAAGTAATCAACACGACTCCAGTGGTTCAATCCATGTGTTCGAACCGATAGGAAATTGAATTACTTTTTTTTTTTTATTATTAGAAATTCTCCTAACTGCCCAGTAGGTGGTGATATGTATGAACAATGTGAATCGCCAAAAACAAAAGAAGAAGAATGTGGAAGTTAAAGTGAAAGTGGAAATTTATAGTAAAGAAAGGACTTAAATACTGATCTGTTTCTCACCCACACCTATCATATTGCTAGTGAAGACATGGATTTAAACAACTGAGTTGTATGGATTACTTTAATGCTACCTTTATTTGCTTTTTGGAGCTTCAAAGTTCTGGCCACCATTGATTTGCATTGTATGGACCTGCAGAGGTAAGAAAAATTTGTGTTCAAAATAAGAAAGGAAGTAATACACACCTGGGATGGCATGAGGGTGAATAAATGATGAGAGACTTTTCATTTTGTGTGAACTATCCCTTAACCAATATAAACAACAGTGAACATGCATAAGCTTACCAGAATGGATTTTCATTGATGGTAGTGTAGAAACATTTGTTTTTCAAGAAAAAACTCTCCTCTGAGAAGGAAGACATAAACATGTTTCAGCACGACAGTCAAAACTTGCCTTGATTATTATGGGAGAAAGTTAAATGAATCAAACTATAATAAAATGATCAGAAGAAAATGTAAGTTAAACATTCACTCACTCTATTGTCTACCGTTGTTCTAACGTCCAGAGTTCTCCATTTTCCCCTTTTACCATTGCTGTTCTCAACTAGACAGGGGATACAAAAACACACACAAACAACTTGCAGCAATGGATCTAAAAATGGTACAGAATGTGTTTATTTTTGTGTGTGTTCCACACTGCGTCTTCTGTATCCTCCCACGCCACCTCTGACAGATCCACACTGATGTAGTTCGGCTTTGACTTCAGCTTCTTTACATCTTTATACTAGCAAAATCACACAACATATGCATATTAAGTGTAGAAACCATGCATGCATGTGTTAAACCTTCTAACTGAAACAGCGAGGCCCTTACCAGAGGTCGAAGGTCAGGATGAGAGAAGATATAACCATTTTAAGTATTTAGGAATGCATAGCCATGAACCCCCAGATGCAACAGCAAAGCAAAATCTCTCTCTCTCCCCCTTTTTTTTTACATCTCACCTTTTCCTCTTTCTTGCTCAACACAGGCAACAGAGGTCATCAACAGCAAGCTCTGGGCCAGTGTGTTTAAAAGCTGAATAGACAGAGGGAGAGAGATCCCGTACTGAGTTTAAGGTAAATCCCAGACAGACATGTGGTGTAAACAGCAAGCTGAACTGACACCTACAATAAACACAAAATGTGCAGCCACAGAATTCTGATGAAAGCTCTGAAGATTTCTGCAGCATTCGAATGCTCGCCATTAAATTATGTCATAATTTACTCACCCTCAGGCCATCCCAGATGTGTATGACTTTCCTTCGCTAAAAAACAAACAAAGATTTTTAGAAGAATATCTCAGCTTTGTAGGTCCATACAATGCAAGTGAATGGTGACCAATCTTTGAAGCTCCAAAAAGCACATAAAGTAATCCACAATCTTTTTGCATATCGCCACCTACTGGGCAGGGATGGGAATTTATAAACCACTGGAGTCATAAGGATTACTTTTATGCAAGCCTTCATGTGCTTCATGTATCGATCACCATTCACTTGCATTATATGGGTCATTATATGGACCTACAGAGCCGAGATATTCTTCTAAAACTCTTCATTTGCATTCAGCAGAAGAAATAAAGTCATACACATCTGAGATGGCATGAGTGGTAGAAAATGATAAGATAATTTTCATTTTTGGTTGAACAATCCCTTTAACTCCATCACACAATTTTACACATTGTCCCTGTCGCTTGATTAACCATTTATTAAATCTTGGCCAATCTGATGATTCAGTACTTTCAGTTTAACACATTTTACCATTGAACACATTTTGCCATATTTAAATCCAAACCACAAAATTCCACAAACATCCCCCCACAGATGTGGGAAAAAAAGTGGGAAAATGTGTCCAGATGCATTGTGGGCCCAGTGTAGTGTTATTTAAGTTAAACCTTCATGGCATGTGTGTCTACAATAAAATGGAAATGTCCTCTTTATCATATTAAATACAAGATTAATCACAATATTAATCAGAATACACTGTCCTCTGCAAAGACAAATTGGATTCTTATCAAATTAACATGACAGTACATCGCAACTAGACTTGCAAACAGGATGCTGTCTGATTGAAGTCCAGTTGCTTTTGACTGAAAAACTACCAGATGTTTGACAATGACCTGGATGTACTAAAATCTTCAAAATCTTCTAAATTGTATTTATCAGGGAGGGCAAATTTGTCACTAAGTGGATGAGAAGAATGACACACATTATGAAGGAACAGACATACAAATAATAACATCGCATCCAGACAATGACATCACAACATGAAAAGCCACAAGACTAATGAAACATTACCATAATGAAAGTTTGGGACAATATGAAACATGGCTTTTTAGATGTCAGCTTTTGCAAAAAGAAACAGAGAGAGCAGAGAGGGAGCGAAAAAATGTATCAGCTCACCACCTTGTTTATGTAAGCCCTGTCCAAATAATGTCATAATCATGGTTGATGACCATTGGCCTGCTGAGCACATGAAGATATTCCATCACATTCTCCTGAACATCCACCAGAGTAGAGATGTAGGTGTAGTAACCTTATTATGAATGCACACAAACAACTGTTTTTATTTGTGTCTATTACCAGCAGAGGGCATTGCTGTCACATTATTTCTTTTTCATTCTATTACAAATGTTTTATAAGTATTATAGTTCTCATAAAGTAAACACAAAAAACAAGGAAGACTACAGTTGTATAGAGGGGGAAGTCAGTATGTTATATTATTATTGCTATATTATACTGTGCCAAGAATTTACCTAAATTCCCCAAAATGTGTTGAATACAACTAGAGCTCACTTGCCTGGGTAGTTGCACAAGATAAATGCTTTGATGGCAGTAGATCTCATCTTTGTTGTTGCTGGCAATCCATTTGATATTATCAGCAAATGTTAGCTCTCATCCAATCAGACACACACACACACACACACACACACACACACACACACACACACACACACACACACACACACACACTCACACACACACACACATACATACACCTGTTTAAGAATACATTAGATTGTCAGATAAATACAGGTAAAGCATGTTTCCATGGTGACTGTGTGTGTGTGTGTGTGTGTGTGTGTGTGTGTGTGTGTGTGTGTGTGTGTGTGTGTGTGTGTGTGTGTGTGTGTGTGTGTGTGCGTGTTTTTGGGATTTACGAGGACAATTTTGTAAGTTACAAATTAGTAATTACAAGGGTATTATGCTATAAATGTGATTTATGAGGACATTTCTAGTGTCCCCATAATTCAAATCGCTTAAAAATCATACTAAACAATGTTTTATTGAAAAAGTAAAAATGCAGAAGGTTTTCTGTGATGATTAGGTTTAGGGGTTGTGTTAGGTTTAGAGGATAGAATCTATAGTTTGTACAGTATAAAAGTCATTATGTCTATGGAAAGTCCTCATAATGATAGGTAGACCAACGTGTGTGTGTGTGTGTGTGTGTGTGTGTGTGTGTGTGTGTGTGTGTGTGTGTGTGTGTGTGTGTGTGTGAGTGTGTGTGTGTGTGTGTGTGTGTGTGTGTGTGTGTGTGTGTGTGTGTGTGTTTGTTTGGTACCCTGCGGTCTGGCCAGTTCAACTCTTCAAACATCTGCTGAATATCTTCCATGGCTCCATCAGTGATCAGCATTATTGCCTGGTTACATACATTACCCCTTCCTTCTACTGCTGCCTACAAATACAAAAAGATATACATTTGATCAATGAATTTCATGTAGACATTCATACACTGTCTCTAACAGAATCTTGAAGGACTCCTTCATGGCTTTCTTCACCTTTCCTTCACCATTCAACTGCAGTTCTTCCACCAGCAATTTGAAGTGCTAGAAAAAATAAGAAGGATGGTAGAAGAATGCAGCAATTATTAAGATCTCCACTGGCAACTGAATTCACTGCTCTGTGCAAACCAAGTCAGCCTGTACCAGCATGCCTTTAATACAAGGCTCTACATACTGCATATAATCACTATACTGGAAAAATATGGAGAGAAAATTGTGTTATTTTTACTACTGTGGCCAAGTTTTCTAATCAGGGAGTTATGATTGAGCCACTTACTCTTTATTGGATTTCTGTTCTTTCCGTGATCACATTTACAAATTTGTTTTCGCCAAGTGCGTCTATGGTCTTGATGGTGTCTTTTCCAATAGTATCAAACCCTTCATACTGGCGCTTATGTCCACAGCAATGATAATGTCTTTTGGGAACGTGGCATCCTGGATGTACCATAAAGAGATTGAAAACAGAAATGGTCTGTTACTTTTTTTGATTTAGGATATGTGGTCACTCATTGTGTTTTTTAGAAGATGAAGAAAAACTTTTTGAAACGCCTGTCCACTTTCAAGTTAGCTCAGATGGCCCCTGACAACAGTCAAGACCTCTCACATTAATAATTTCTCAAATGGATAACACATTGTGTCAAATCCTCTCTGCATAATGTTCTGAGAGAAGGAAGTATTGAGATCACAATAAGAGGGTGAGAGAGAGTGGGAGAAAATTTAGACTGATTATTACAGCAATAGGCATGTATACACATTTTATTCATCTTGTGTTTATGTAACTTATTAGTGAGCAGGTCCACTCAGACTATACACAGCTACATGATTTGTTGCCTAGAGATAAGAATGTAACACAAGTCAATGGGCCTTTGCGTTTCGTTCCTTACAGCTGAAGAGATTGTGTGCATTATCTGTAATAGTGTTAGTCCTGGCAGAAGGTGTTTAAAGGACAACAAAAAGGAAGAAAGATTAAAGTCTTTCACTGAGATCAGACCTGCTGCTTAGACCTGCTGTGATGCGGCCAGATCTTGTCCTTGATGTTCAGAAGTGGTAAACTTCCAACAGAATCATTCATCCAAGCATTTAGTTTACAACCAGAGTATGCATCTCAGGCTGATCACACTGTGAATTCGGTGACAGTAGGTTGAAATTTCTGCCCCTGAAATCTGTCTGTGCTTACCCAAATTTGAATCACTGCCCTCCAGTGGCCAAAGCTGGAAGTGCTGTTGAACGTATGGGCATGTGTGATCTCCAGTTTCCAGGTGAAATCACAGCAAAAGCCAGTCATAAAGCACATTGTTTTAGGTTTTAAATAATGTAATTCAGTCAAAAGGAATGCATATTTAATTAACTTAACCCCCTAACTCAAACCCTAATCCTAACGTCTAAAAGAACATTTTAGAGCAAAATGCAACCTCCGAATCCCACTCAGCATTGTTTAGGTGAACGTGATATCTTTGAGGCTGCTTGTGCAGTAGTGCTAAAATAGTGCTAGTGGGAATGTGTGCAAAAACGTCTGATGGGGATGGGGGTCAGTAATTTGGCTGAATGGGCTCGATTTCAGGGTACACAAACTTTAGTCGCAACACATCGATTTCCTGCGTGATCATGTTGTACGATTAGAGTTTACATGGAAAAATCGAATCTAAATGAGCATTAACCGCAATGTGCATAAAGACTCACCATTTGCGATTTCTGACATCAAAAGTGATAACTCATTTTCATCAGGTGTCCACTGGATACGTTAAACATATAATAGATGGTGTCAGGGGGTGTCATTCACTTATTTTTTGAGGTGGCACAAGTAGCACTCCAAATATGACCAATGGAAGAAAAAAAAAACACTTTTTAACAACTAAGTAGCTCCTTATACAAAAGTATGACACCTAGGGTAGTGGTATAGATTACTGTATGTTTAATGTACCCAGGGGGACCAAGGATAAAATCAGGACAAATGCCACCAAGCATTCTCACTGTATGGAAAATGATGGCTGTGACATTTTGATAATAACTCCTGTATTGTACAACTTCATTATCAAAGATACAAATATTTATTCTTGCATGTTTTTGCATGTGATCCCTCAGTTTTAATGAGCATTCTGTATGTGCATGTGTACTATCTCTGTGACTCTCTTTTTGTTATCCATTGACACAGACAAAGATGTTTGTGTGCCTGTGTGTAAGATCTCATTAACTCTGTGTTTAGTTGCTTGGTTACTGTGTCAATACTGTGATGACATGATGATAAACGAGAGCGACAGAGAGATGAGGCTGAGTCATTCTCACTAATAATTACACCAGTAATTCTAGCAGTCAAGCATCCTCAGCTGTCTGTCCTGTGTCTGCTTGAGCAGAAGTACATGTTCAAACACTCTGTTGTGTTTTACGCCTTTATGTTACTGGTAGTAATCTCTGTTGTGCACTCATGCGGTAGACCATCAGCGGTGTGTTAGGATGGAAAGAGTGAAGCTGTTGTGTGCTGATTACCAGGGTAAAGTCTGAAAAAGACAGTTGAACTGCTGAAGTACTGCCAGGTGAGAGTCGGGTCCTTTTCGAAGTTACTGATAAACACGTCATTCAGCGCCTCTGACCAAAACACTCCATTCAAAATGTCAGTATCTAAATGAGAGTGACAGGGAGATCTTTGCTTTGTGTTCACTTTCTAGTCAGGGCTGGAAATGTGTTGTTTAGACTTATTTGTGTTTAACTACACCTCTGTTATAGACATTGGTATGCACTAGTATGACACTCTGTTGGGTGTTAACAGGCAGATTGCTGAAGTGTTCATTCTCCTCCAGAGCAAATTCACATTGTTACATCCTCATCCAGCTTGTTACTCATCAATGAACTGTAGTATTTGAATATACATGGAGGGATGAACTGTAGAGTAAGAGGATGGATGGATGGATGGATAAATGGCTCATCTCTAATGTGGCATTATACTCAGCATCCTCTGCTGCCTCTACCATGGAAAACACACAAATTCATAATATCATAAATAGAATTCCCCAATGTCTAATTGATCATCCAGTTTTTAAACTGCATCAAAGATAATTAAAGAATTAAAGGGATAGTTCACCCAAAAATGAAAATTCTCACATCATTTACTCACTCTCATGCCACCCCAGATGTGTATGACTTTCTACCTTCAGCAGAACACAAATTAAGGTTTTTAGAAAAATAGCTCAGTAGGTCCTTGCAATACAAGTAAATGGTGATATAGATAAAGGAAACATGGAAGTAATCCATAAGACTCCAGTGGTTAAATCCATATCTTCAGAAGCGATATAATAGGTGTGGGTGAGAAACAGAACAATATTTAAGTCCTTTTTACTCTAAATCTCCACTTTAACTTTCACTTTCAGATATGCATATCATATACACCACATATGATTTTAAAGATAATTGGCCTTTGAGTTGTGGATTTTGAGCATCCTGCCATGAGCATTGCGTTTTAAGACTGCATATCAAGTTAAAAAAAGTATATCTTTTAAAAATTATAGAAATATCTCTAGACCCCAGAATTCTGTTCTTTTCCATTGCTCGCTGTTTTTGAACACAAGAACGCATCTCATGTACAGTATTTGCCCTTTAACAAAATGCATCCGAATAAATCTGAATAAAGCAGCCTATACAATTTATAGCCATTAGACCTCTACTTTTCTCAGAGCAGAGCTTTTCCAATTCTTCCATTCAAAAGAAAGCAATCAGAAAAGAGACACTCAAATCCTAGATCAACTCTCAAGAGCACAGGTCAAGATCTCAGAGCAGAAAACAGAATCTCTGCCTGTATCCAAAGCAGTGAGTCCTGCTCTCCACCTACAGGTCATTGTGTTGGAACAGGAGGTCGGACAGGGATAATCCACCTCCACACAAGAATTTCAGTACCAGTCTTTTTTCTAAACTTAAATTAGATGCAAAAAAAAGAGAATAAAAAAGAGATAGAGAGGGGAAGGTTAATCCTCTTCCTGCCTCATTACTAATGTACGTACATTCTGCTGTTTTACTGCACTAATAAAGACTTTTAAGGTAAAAGGATTTCTTTCTTTCTTATTCTCTCTGGTAGGAAGATGGGCTGCTCGTGGGCTGGTACTGTCTATAACATTAAAAGTAGTGTTAATTAAAGTTTAGCGTGAATCCGTGAATAGCGTGAAAAACCTCCTATTTTTGGAATTCTGGAAACCTCCCAATTCTCATTACTGTTACATGTTTGGACATTTTAATAAGCAAAAAAGTTGTGATTTTTTTAAAATGTAAATGAGCAAAAAATTTAAAGCAAGAACAAGTGGGTACTACTATGATGTATACATACTTTACAATTTAAGTAATATATATTTATACAGTACTGTGCAAAATATTAGGCACATAAGATGTTTTACAAAAACAATTGTCTTAAACTGTTTATTTAATTCTTCAGATTCTTAGTGTCAATAGGAAATATATATTTTAAAATGTACATTTCGAAACTCATCAGTCAATCATTGTTTTGAGGAATGAAGGCTTTACAGTGCTTGAAATTGCCAAAA
Organism: Xyrauchen texanus; assembly: GCF_025860055.1. Lineage (NCBI taxonomy): Eukaryota > Metazoa > Chordata > Actinopteri > Cypriniformes > Catostomidae > Xyrauchen > Xyrauchen texanus. The sequence continues at coordinate 16,550,527 of NC_068322.1, forward strand.
AAAAAAAAAACCCTGAGGATTTCATACAAAGTTGTACATTACAGTCTTCAAAGACAAAGGACAACTGACTCTAACAAGGACAGAAAGAGATGTGGAAGGCCAGATGTACAACTAAACAAGAGGATAAGTACATCAGAGTCCCTAGTTTGAGAAATAGACACCTCACATGTCCTCAGCTTACAGCTTCATTGAATTCTACCCGCTCAACACCAGTTTCATGTACAACAGTAAAGAGAAGACTCAGGGGTGCAGCCTTATGGGAAGAATTGCAAAGAAAAAGCCACTTTTAAAACAGAAAGACAAAAAGAAAAGGTTAAAGTGGGCAAAGAAACACAGACATTGGACAACAGATAATTGGAAAAGAGTGTTATGGATCTTAACCCCACTGAGCTTTTGTGGGATCAGAGAATTGCCCGACAAGACAGGACAGGACAATTTCTCGACAGGTTTTGTGAAAATCTCCAGAATCTCCACTTACACCATCTATTCTATGGGCTCTACATCTTTATATTTCTAAACACAGAGATACTATGATAAATATGGTTAATGGCACAGCAAAACAGAAAAGCAAATGTACATACATTTCCAGTTCTGAAATGATAAAATTGAAATGTGAAGACAAAGTCTGTTTAATCTTTACAACAATTATATTTTATATAACAATACACATATGCACACACTAGGAATGGGCCACTATGATTGACTAATTGGCTAAACATCCAAAAACTGATTAGTCAATAAGTTTGGTTGGCACTATCTAGTTTTTTTCCCCCTTATATTTATAATATAAGTATCATAATAATATATATATTTTTTAGGTTTGAAGCATACAAGCATAGCCATTCAGACAAATACGAAAATAGCATTTGCTTTGAGCACTCTTTAAAAAACTGACACAGATAATGTTACACAGAGAAATAATTTGTTATTCATTAGTATTTCACATTTATTAAATGTTAACTATTTTAATAGATTTGTTTTTGTGTGTGTGTGTGTGTGTGTGTGTGTGTGTGTGTGTGTGTGTGTGTGTGTGTGTGTGTGTGTGTGTGGGCAGGTTGTGTTATGAGTGGCACAGGTTGACCATAAACAGCTATCACTCTCTTGCTGTCAATTTCTCTCTGGCGAATTAACTAAACAGTTGATTTACGTTAAGCCTTGTTCACTAATCACCCACTGTCCAACTTGACCAGGAGCAATTTGCGCTGGAATAGCACTGCCATATTTAAATTAAGGCATGGTCATTCTCGCAAAATATGCACCTTTTTATGCAAAAGAGGCTCATCGTCATAAAAAGCGCTTTATTTCGAAAATGTAGCTCTTTTTGCCTGACGCTGCAGTTTTTAAATGCTACAGGACAGTATATTGACTGCAAATTTATATTGAATATGTGGCAATAAATGGGCCTAGAAAGCTACGGGTCTTTCTCTGTAGGACAGATTTTGTATTTGGGGGTTGTTGGTTTAAGGGGGAAGAAGGTTAAATTGGTGCTGAGTGGAACTGGACTCACATTTCAGGCGATATCCTCATCTGAGCTTGCATTTGGATGGTCCAGCTTGAAAACAGCACCCAGAGCAGCGCAACGGCAGTGCTTCCCATCAACCCCTGCCACGTACATTAAACAGCAGTATGTGTGATCTCCAGCTCACAAGATCCTAAAAAACAAACCCAAGTCCAGGCTTGAGGTCCGATTGTGCGTTGGTTCATTCAGTCCACCTGACACTCCAGAAGTGTTTTGGGGTGACAGAATAGTTTGGCGTTCAGAATAATTTTTTGAAATAATAACATCTGGCTCTGTTCTCTCCATTCCTGACTATTCCCCATAACATTTATCCCTCATTATTCCCTTTTTCAAATTTTTTTCTTCCTCAAAATCATAAAAAAGGAAAGTTGTTTATTGGAATCCTCGCAGAGCTCCCCAGATAATGTCTTCACCCTGTCTGAACAGCAACTTTTGCAGTTCCATCCCACTCTCTATCTTTATCTCTCTCATCCCTCATCCTGTGTTCAGCACAGCTGGGAGGAAATGTAGACATTGAAACAGAAGCGGAAGCACTCACACACACACACACACACACACACACACACACACACACACACACACACACACACACACTGCCCTCCCCACTACGACAATCCACATGGATTACATGCACCTCCCTCTGTTGGAGAGAGAGTAAGAGAAGGACAGAAGATGTAGGGTGGGTGAGGAGCACATTTATTGGGATACTGTTAGAGAGAGAAGAGTGAGAAGATTTTCTGTCAAAGACGAAAATTTGTGATTCTGGAGATAGCCCTGGTCTGTCCCCCAACCCTCACTGTCAAATCACCAGTGTAGCATCCATACTGTCCATTAATTCAGATAAGAATTGTAAGTAAAAGAACCAAGCATACATATGTATATAACTACATACATCAACCTTCTAACGAAAATAAAAACAGATACAACTACACACACTCGGAGAAAGAAAAAATTGATTTTTTGGTTTTTAAATAAAAGTAAATCAATATAAATAAATAAATAAATAAAAACAATAATGGAGCATTATTTGAATAGACTTATCAACATAGTCAATAAAAGGGCGCCACATCATAAAAATCCTATTAACGCATACTTTATTTTTTCAAGGCAGAGACAAGACATCATATCTCTTATCCATTGGGTATGAGTGGGTGGAAAGGGTTCTTTCAATTTAATAGTATTGCTCTACGTGCAAACAAGGAGGAGAAAGCAAGGACTTTACACATTGATGCTGTCGTCCATGACTCCTCTGGAGCAACTCACCAAAGTGACATTCAACTTATCACAATGTATAGACAGGACATTAATAACGTGAAAATGTACTATTACAATTTGAAAACAAATACAATAAAAAATAACATTCAGAACTTCTTAAACTTCTTCAAAGAGTTCTCATAAAAACAAAGTCATCCATGTGCAGCAATGACAGCTTTGCAGATGCAAGCATTCTTGCTGTCAGTTTGACCAGATACTCCGGTGACATTTCACCCCACACTTCCTGTAGCACTTGCTATAGATGTGACTGTCTTGTCAGGTACTTCTCACGCACCTTTCAGTCTAGCTGATCCCACAAAAGCTCAATGGGGTTAAGATCCATAACACTCTTTTCCAATTATCTGTTGTCCAATGTCTGTGTTTCTTTGCCAACTCTAACATTTTCTTTTTGTTTTTCTGTTTCAAAAGTGCCTTTTTCTTTGCAATTCTTCCCATAAGACCTTTAGTCTTCTCTTTACTGTTGTACATGAAACTGGTGTTGAGCGGGTAGAATTCAATGAAGCTGTCAGCTGAGGACATGTGAGGCATCTATTTCTCAAACTAGAGACTCTGATGTACTTGTCCTCTTGTTTAGTTGTAAATCTGGCCTTCCACATCTCTTTCTGTTCTTGTTAGAGCCAGTTGTCCTTTGTCTTTGAAGACTGTAGTGTACAAATTTTGCATGAAATCTTCATGTTTCTTTTTTTGCAATTTCAAGCATTGTATAGCCTTCATTCCTCAAAACAATGATTGACTGATGAGTTTCTAGAGAAAGCGGTTTCTTTTTTGCCATTTTTGACCTAATATTGACATTAAGACATGCCAGTCTATTGCATACTGTGGCAACTCAAAAACAAACACAAAGACAATGTTAAGCTTCATTTAAATAACCAAATATCAATTCTGTTTTATATAATGGGAAGGGATTTTCTAGTACCATATTAGTAATTTAGCATGATTACTCAAGGATAAGGTGTTGAAGTGATGGCTGCTGGAAATGGGGCCTGTCTAGATTTGATCAAAAATGTTGTTTTTTTTACGTCAGTAATGTCCTGACTATACTTTGTGATCAGCTGAATGCCATTTTGGTGAATAAAAGTACCAGTATCCTTAAACAGCTAAATCTGTGCATTATTCCAAACTTTAGGCCGCCTGTGAATATATATACTTATACTGTATCTCACAAAAGTGAGTACAACCCTCACATTTTTGTAAATATTTGATTATATCTTTTCATGTGACAACACTTTAATTTCTACAATGTAATGTAGTGAGTGTACAGCTTGTATAACAGTGTAAATTTGTTGTCCCCTCAAACTGACTCAACACACAGCAATTCATGTCTAAACCGCTGGCAACAAAGTGAAATTTTGCCCAATTAGCCATTTTCCCTCCCTGGTGTCATGTGAATCATTAGTGTTACAAGGTCTCAGGTGTGAATGGGGAGCAGGTGTGTTAAATTTGGTGTCATCGCTCTCACACTCCCTCATACTGGTCACTGGAAGTTCAACATGGCACCTCATGGCAAAGAACTCTCCGAGGATCTGAAAAAAAGAATTGTTGCTCTACATAAAGATGGCCTAGGCTATAAGAAGATTGCCAAGACCCTGACACTGAGCTGCAGCATGGTGGCCAAGACCATACAGCGGTTTAACAGGACAGGTTCCACTCAGAACAGGCCTTGCCATGGTTGACCAAAGAAGTTGAGTGCACGTGCTCAGCGTCATATCCAGAGGTTGTCTTTGGGAAATAGACGTATGAGTGCTGCCAGCATTGCTGCAGAGGTTAAAGGGGTGGGGGGTCAGCCTGTCAGTGCTCAGACCATAAGCCACACACTACATCAAATTTGTCTGCATGGCTGTCTTCCCAGAAGGAAGACTCTTCTAAAGATGATGCACAAGAAAGCCTGCAAACAGTATGCTGAAGACAAGCAGACTAAGGACATGGATTACTGGAACCATGTCCTGTGGTCTGATGAGACCAAGATTTATTTGGTTCAGATGGTGTCAAGCATGTGTGGCGGAAACCAGGTGAGGAGAACAAAGACAAGTGTGTCATGTATCAAGCATGGTGGTGGGAGTGTCATGGTCTGGGGCTGCATGAGTGCTGCTGGCACTGGGGAGCTACAGTTCATTGAGGGAACCATGAATGCCAACATGTACTGTAACATACTGAAGCAGAGCATGATCTCCTCCCTTCGGAGACTGGGACGCAGGGCAGTATTCCAGCATGATAACGACCCCAAACACACCTCCAAGATGACCACTGCCTTGCTAAAGAAGCTGAGGGTGAAGGTGATGGACTGGCCAAGCATGTCTCCAGACATAAACCCTATTGAGCATCTGTGGGGCATCCTCAAACGGAAGGTGGAAGAGCACAAGGTCTCCAACATCCACCAGCTCCGTGATGTCGTCATGGAGGAATGGATGAGGACTCCAGTGGCAACCTGTGAAGCTCTGGTGAACTCCATGCCCAAGAGGGTTAAAGCAGTGCTGGAAAATAATGGTGGCTACACAAAATATTGACACTTTGGGCCCAATTTGGACATTTTCACTTAGGGGTGTACTCACTTTTGTTGCCAGCGGTTTAGATATTGATAGCTGTGTGTTGAGTTATTTTGAGAGGACTGCAAATTTACACTGTTACACAAGCTGTACACTCACTACTTTACATTGTAGCAAAGTGTCATTTCTTCAGTGTTGTCACATGAAAAGATATAATCAAATATTTACATAAATGTGAGGGGTGTACTCACTTTTGTGAGATACTGTGTGTGTATATATATATATCATTATAATTCACTGGCAGCCAAAAGTTTGGAATAATGCACAGATTTTGCTGTTTTCTTTTAAGGAAATTGGTACTTTTATTCAAATTTATGGCCTAAATACAATAATAATAATAATGTATTAACTTTAATTACAGAACATTATTTAGTGTAAATTAACCTCAGATGCTGTTTCTCTCTCATTTTTGAACGAGTACTGTGATGGAATTGCTGTCTGACAGCTTGTGTTTTTCAGCATTTCTGTGCTTTAAGATGGAGAAGGAGAAATACATCCCATCATACATAACTATTTTCTAATATAATCCTTTTTTTCCAATTCGAAGCTTATGATACACTGTCATTTTCATGGTAAATAATAACATTTAAATTCAAAAGATCAGTTTCTGAATGACTGATCCTTTTGTTTAAATCCATCTATCCCTATCATCTGTCATCCAGTGAAACATCATTTGATTTTAATATCAGCAGGATGACTTTAACAACTAAATTACTCATTATTAAAATCCACACATAGTTTCCACACATAGTTCCACTAACGCACACACATACATTGGAGTATGAGTGCCCAGATGTCATGCATTGGATTTCTCCCGATGACCCAGTTAGTCTCAATGATGGCTTCCATTCTCCAGACATACACACCTGCAGTGAATTCATATTAATTCTACTGGATATGAGATGAGGATTTCAGTCAGTCCACAAAATGAAGACAAATGCAATTATTATATTGTACAAACACTGGAAACTGCCCTGCACTTGGGTTGAATGGGTTGGGTTTAATTTTCAGTAATTAACTGTTCTAAACTGTAAAAAAGAAGGAAAAAAAAAAGGGACTGGGAACAGAGGAAAGCAGGACATATAGAAAAAGATTAATTCAGTTTAGCCTCTTTTTTCATATCTACTCATCTAATCTCTCTTTATCAATCCAAGCACATATATTTCTATATTTTACTGCATATTCCCCTATAATTAAGTCAACCTGGAGTTTTAAAACTAACATTCTGTAAATACTTTTCTCATTCCTGCAATGTAAAAAATTAAAAATAATAAATATAAATTCTTTAACTGTTTGTTTGGTGTTAAGTGGTGTTAGTGTATTACTCTTTTACCTAAATGTAAAGAAACGGGACCCTACATGAATGTTCTAATAAAAAACGAATTGTAATTACTGACCTACCAAGCTACACAACGGAGGGAAAAACACAGAATCTCTCTGAGACCTTCTCTTGTTTCCAACAGTTGAACAAATGGGTCGTATTGGGACAGTGCGTAGATGGGATAGACCACGCAGATCAGTGGGATTAAAGCCACAGTGGGAGTTTTCACACTATCAGCTAAACCCAAAACACACACACTGTCTGGTTTGCAGCCTTCACCTACACCCTACTCTAATGTAACTGTAGCACGTGCATTCCTGGCAGCATTTGTACTGTTGGCATGCAAATTTAAATTAAAGAGTTCATCAGCTCTACAGCTTATTATAGCAAGCTGCTGATAGTTGTTCCTTAAAACCACTTCACATAATCCCATCAATCAGTTTTTAACTAGAGAGACTGGGGAATTGCTGAATGTCTCATTGAAAATATTGCTTTTAACCAGGTATTTAAATGCAAACTATTTACATTTATGCATTTGGCAGACACTTTTATCCAAAGCAACTTAGTGCACTTATTACAGGGACAATCCCCCCGGAGCAACCTGGAGTTAAGTGCCTTGCTCAAGGACACAATGGTGGTGGCTGTGGGGATCGAACCAGCAACCTTTTGATTAACAGTTATGTGCTTTAGCCCACTATGCCACCACAACTCCACCAGAACATTTCACTGTTAATATGCATTTGAGGTCTGCAGGTCAGATTAACCCTTCAGAGTATAGTCAGCACTCCAACTATTGACTGTTGCCAGCATGCATGTTATTCTGAAAGATTTCTAATAGGCTTCCTTTAATGTCAGCCATAACAGAGCATTGAGTACCTTTGCTTTTAGTCCTTACCTTAGTGAGCGTATTTACATGCACAATCTACCACCGAATTATAAGCTTAAGCAGACAGCGTGTTAGGTCATGTACATACCTTAAACGATTTTCCTTTATCGGAGTATGGTCATACATGGTTTAAGCAAAACAGAGCGGCACAGCAAGATTTTTGCCCATTACGCTGATTTTGCGTTATAAAAAGCTTACAAGACAACCAATCAGACGATGTTGGGATATATTTTATTAAGAAAAATAAATGTAAGAAAATAAATTTGACAGCATATTTTAAATGTAACCCACTGATGTGAAACACTGAGGACATGAGAAAAAAAAAAAAAAAAGGGGGTCACCTAAAAAAATGCCAGCATGTTAATATGAGAACAAAAGAGACATCATAGAAAAATAGAATATACTATATATATATACACACACACACACACACACACACACACATGTAAACATTTTTGTATATCCTTTAAACAAAATACATATTTATTTTCCTTTACAACATTATGATAAAAAGAATAAAGTATTCCTACAGGTTTGTGCAAAGATGAGGGCGGTTTCTGTTTGCGTCAGCGCTGATTTCAAAGGAATATTCCAGGTTCAAGTTAAGCTCAAATAAAAGCATTTGTGTCATAAGGTTAATAACCACAAAAAGTAGTTTTGACTCATCGCTCCTTTTCTTTTTTGGATTTTCTCCCCAATTTGGAACGCCCAATTCCCAGTGCACTCCAAGTCCTGGTTGTGGCGTAGTGACTCACCTCAATCCGGGTGGCAGAGGACAGTTGCCTCCGTGTCGGAGACCGTCAGTTCGCACATCTCATCACCTGGCTTGTTGAGCACATTACCGCGGAGACGTAGCGCATGTGGAGGCTTCACGCTATTCTCCACGTGCCCCACGAGAACGAACCACATTATAGAGACCACGAGGAGGTTACCCCATGTGACTCTACCCTCCCTAGCAACTGGGCCAATTTGGTTGCTTAGGAGACCTGACTGGAGTCACTCAGCACGCCCTGGATTCAAACTAGTGACTCCAGGGGTTGTAGTCAGCGTCTTTACTCGCTGAGCAACCCAGGGCCCATCTCTCCTTTTCTTAAAAACAAACACTTCCAATGAAAGTAATTGGAGCCAATTTTTTAATGATTTAAAAGACAGATATGCAAATCTTATCATTTTCTAAAATCACTGAAATCGTAGTTTAAGGTTTTATGATACAGCTTTACGTCATCATGGCAACAACGTTGTAAAATTGGACAACTTTACACATAAAAGGGTAGAAAGGATTTAATCACACTAAAATCATGTTAACACACATATGGTTTACGTCTTGCGGCTATACTTTTGAAACATATAAACGTTTATGATCTGGCCCCATTTACTTCCATTGTAAGTGACTCACTGGAACCCACAAGTCAAAATAATTTTTTATGGTAATCGACATTATGCCACAAATGCTGTTATTTGAGCTTAATTTGTATTGAACCCAGAATATTTCTTTAAAGTGATAGTTTAACTAAATTCTGCCATTATTTACTAATCCTCATGTTGTTTTAAACCTGCAAGACATTTTCTTGAGTGAAACACAAAAGGAGTAGTTAGGCAAAATGTTAGCCTCAAACACCATTCACTTTCATTGTATGGAAGAAAGATGCAATTAAAGCAAATGGGGTCATTCTCCTTATGTGTTCCATTGATGTCATACAGGTTTGAAACAACATCAGGATGAGTAAATTATGGCAAAATGTTCATTTGGGAGTTAACCATCCCTTTAAGATGGTAGAAACCAAGACAGTTATGTTGAGCAGTTATGAGCCTATCGTGATTTCTATCATCCAAATTGTCATTTTTATTTAAGAACCTATGGTGCAGTGTAAAACTTTTTGATCCCCTTTCCTACTTGGGTCTGTTTAGATTGGCTAGGGTAAAAATGATGCCTTCATAAAAAGGAGAATGTCTTTCCAATATTCAACCCTACACTAAAATTTCAACAAAAAGCACATTTCCTGCACTGTTATCTGAAAGCTTTTTGTAAAATCCATTATGAAATTCTGCTTCCCATGACATTTTAAAATACTTAAGATTCACAAAAGTGAAAACCATCTAATATACAAGGCTGATTTGACATTCGGATCAATCGGTTTAGAGTGTGCTGAAGATTGCATTGATTTGGAACCATATTGGTATTCCTGTTGTTAATGTGCTTCTGAGGTACTCGGCTTAATAGATGCTACAAGCGATATGCTTACAACAGCAGGGGTAGTCCTGAGATGGGAAGTGTTTAAGGCGTGCAAGCTGTGCGTGTGTGAATCAGGGAGTTCCTGATTCAGAAAGGTTTTGAGCTGGAGTCTGTTGAAAGACGGGAGACATATGCTTCATAGATGGTGTTTAGGAACGAGGCATCATTCTGTATAACATATAGAAAGAAAGCGTTAAAGAGTCAGAGAAGTGATCAGTCACTCACACTGAGAGTCTCGTTAAATCAGCAATGTTTTCATTATTTGAATAATATAGATGGCAGCAAGACCATGGGTTTAGTTCTGACCCTGATGAGATGGAGCAGTGTGGCCTGTAGCTGACTCTTGCCAAGTGGTCTGGTTTCAGCTGGTTTGGGTTCTGCTGCAGCTTTGGTGGCTTCAGATTGAGCGAACACACTGGGTGATAGCAAGAGTGTGGGTGCTACAGTTGCTGGGATACACTGTGGTGAGATAACCAGCACAGACAATAAATCACAGGTTGATTTCAGGGTAATTTTTGCAATACTTTACAGATTTTGCAATATGTAATGGGCTTAATCCAAATGGCAGCACGATCCTGAGGCTAAAGCTGAGGCTAATGCCAGTGACAAAGCGACATGGCCTCATTCGTTTTCAATGAGAGCAGATTGACTTCTGGCGACAAGAGCTACAGCGACCACTTGCGATAAGATACGGTGTGTCAAGTGACACGACCAAGCAGTGACAGTTGGCAGCGACTACCAAAGGTACCAGTGGATTTAACTGTTCTAAATGATTTGCCTGCAACCACATTTTAGCAGCACGTTAACCACTGGATTAATCCAGATATTTTTTTTTACTTCACAAATAATGTACTCATTACCAGTATAAAACCATTTGTATGCAATCATAAACACCTGCAGATAGAATCCAGACATCAGAAAATGTTCAGTCAAGACAAGTTTTCCCCGGTTAGATTGGGAAATTAACAGAATTTTAGGGAGACCACACACTTTGAAAACTTACTGAAATAATAAAAATAGCCTCAGCATGTAGAAGGGTTGGCAAAGCTAAGAACTTGTAATGTTTAATTTTTATTCATTATAATTTTCACTTAAATGGGGAAAGAACGACATTACGGATGTTACAATTGTGAAAGCAGCACATGCATAAGGAGGAAAACCATCCAAAACACTTTTAAACCTGCAGACTTTGTATGATATCCATCAAAGCAGCATTATGGATTGAATTAAGACTGAAATCATGATATGGCCTTGCATGATTACTAAACTGCAAAACGCAGTGTTTTGAAACACAGTCTGCTTAACCACTTCAGTCAGCGCTGTGCGAGCGAGTGGCGCCCTCTAGCAGGTGTGTGTGGCACATGCTGAATAGTGCAGCAAAATGAGACTATTAGCACTGGTAATGGGGCTTTTCCACAGCACGGTACGGCTCGACTCTGCTTGCTTTTTGGGGATTTGCCACTGTGGATACTATTTGGTACTTTTTAGTACCACCTCAGCCGAGGTTCCCAGCGAGCTGAGCAGATACTAAATGTGACGTCAAAACCCTGCAGATCACTGATTGGTCAGAGAGAATCTATAAGCTAGATGGGAGGTTAGCTTACTCTCGTGTGTTGTCAAGCTAACACAGTGATGTCATCCTCTGTTTTTTGGTGTAAGATTTCCCAAACTCTCTCTTTTTTAGCTGTATTTTGTCTTGCTGCCGTCAGCCTCTTTTGAAATGTTTTGTCGACTTGCTGTGAAAAACAGCCACATACCAAGAATCAAGAACACCATTCCTTCAATATCCTCCATTGCTCCTTTGTTGTGTGTTTGTGTCACCTTTAAGATGATGTCACGGCAGTAGAGGCAGTGCAACTATGACGATCAGTTTATAATCCCACCCACATTGAGGCGGCACTAAACTGCAATGGAAAAGCAAGCTCAGAAAAGTAAAGCGAGCAGACCCAAGCCGTAATGTGCAGTGGAAAAGTGCCATAAGTGTATGTGTATGTGGTGGTGGTGTTGGTAGGTTGGGGTGGTTCGGTAAATTTTCTGCTTTGTCCATTGCCGATAACAATCCTGATACATGGATACGTTGTCAGCATACTGAGTGTATTTGACAGTTCCATTTGTTCGTGATCTGATGCATTGAGCACTGCCCTGCAGAATGTGCATTTTTAGAAGCAATTAATTATTTATTTTACCTGTGTCGGATAATTCTTGCTGGTCCTCGAGTTGCTGGTGTCCAGGTTGGGCTGTAGGAGCTCCTGATGGGGATGTAGCTCCTGTTCCTGTTGCACCAATGTGAGCCTCTGCAAGAGCTCATGAGGTGACACCACTTTCCTTTCCACACCAGTAGGGGGTGCTTTTGCTGGTACATAGAACAGGTGATGAGGCAAGGCTGGCCCTGTGGCTTTAGCCTTGGGGTGGATTTGAGTCGCCACCATGCTTTCTCCTTGGCTTAACTGTCGGGCAGGCAGCACCGGGGCCACTGCCATGAGGGAATGGTTCATTAGTAGTCTCTGTATTGGGTCAAGCTTGTTCTGGACTACCCCGTTTTCACACAGATGACTCTCTGGGGATTCAGAAACAGGCTGCAGCAGTGACCCAGACATGAGTTTGTGGATAGCTGGACAGTGCAGCATGGGGGTGCTGGATGCTAGAGTGCCCCCTGCTGGTGCCGGGTCATCATAAGACAAAGAGTGTGCAACTGCATGCCGTGCTGGACCCACTCTGCTAACACTTAAGCTGGGCTGTTGGGAGAGTGTGTCCGGCTTTGACTGAGCACCAAACAAAGTGATGACTGAGAGATGCTTTGACTCAAACTGTCCATCCTGGGAGAGAGAGAGAGAGATTACATATTAAATCTACTGTGGTGCAGCAGTGACTTAATACTCCAAGAGAATGAGTACCATACCTGCTGTGTTTGTTCCTGAATGTGTGTGTCCTGTGCTAGCTTTAGGGGAATGGGTTTGATTAGATGGGGGTTTCCATAGATGACTCCATCACTTCCAATCTCTTTTGGCTCATAGCGGAGTTTGCCCTAAAGAAGAAAAAAAATTGTAAATCTACTCAGCTAAGTTATGCCAGCTATTAATGCATACTAAGCACCTGTATACTTGTGCCACACAAGACTTTATTAAATTGTGTGTGTCACCTTGTCAAAGTCTTGTTGTGCTTTAGTAAGCATTTGCAGAATATCCACTCCCTGCTCTGCTGCTCGTGGAGAGACGCTGCTGCTCTCTATCTGCACCTGTAGCTGTAGCTGATGTTCCTGCCCAGCCAAACTGATACATGCAACATACACAAAAAAAGTAGTGTTTTTGTGAGAAAGTGAGAGCTAGGGAATATCTAAGCTGAATTGGGAGAACTAGCTAGATAGCTCCCATTTAAAATAAATAAATAAATAAACAATACTGGAGCCAAATCTTTTTCCATTACATTAGTTTCCATTCGTTTCTTTAATATCCACTGTTAACATTAATGAACACACTGAGCTACTAGAGTTTTTCTCTCCACCGCTGTTCAGCAGTGGCGCTGTGCCCCTACTGCATCTATAGCACCATGGCAAAATTGTGTTTTAGCTAAGCTGTGAGCTTGCAGTTTGTGGTGAGAGAGAACGACAAAGACAAACTAATACAAAATCAATATATAGATAACACATCTTTCTATTGCTTTCTCTCTGCTGGCTGCACAAAACAACAAACCTACAGCGTGACTATTGTAGTCAGATTCACAAAAGAATAACCATTATGAGCCTTTGAGTTATTTTTAATTAATCCGTCAAAAAGATTCACATAATTCACATGAATTCTCCTTTTGAGTCAACTGGTCTAAGGATTCCATCACTTACTGAATCGGTCAAATCAGTTATTTTCTCAAGTCATTACTTTTGACCTATCCATATCGAAATGAACAGAGAATGATTATTACGTTGTATTTACTGAAGTGTAAACCTTCAGAACAGAGTTTTGTTGTAAAATGGTGAAAATAAATACGTAACCAAAATAGTATGTTTTTTCTTCTTTATTTTCACTTAGTATATAGTTAGGACCAATTGTTTGAGGGTGCTTTCTCAAAAGTACTACAAGAATCGTAAAGTGGAATTAGACTCAGAACCACAAATGCAATGGTTAAATTTCATGATTCTCATCCCTAGTGAGAGCAGAGAAAGAGGCAAGTTTGCAGATGGAGGATAAACTCACTTCTTCACGAGTTCTGCGATACGCTGACAGTCTTCCTTGTCATAGAACCAGATGCCATAGATGGACACTGCCAAAAAACAACACAATTTTAATCTACACCACTAAAACAAAAAAATATTAAACCAATCGACTGTAGGTTAGAACGGACCAAAATATAACTTTTTTCACTGTACATCTGGTCATTGCAGTCTCTAGTCATGATCATGATTTCAAGCTTGATTACACTTCCTAGTGTTTGACGCATGCAGAGCACTAGGAATGGTAAACTAGCTTGAAATCATAATGGTCCCTAGAGAATTCAATGGCAATATTTATAGTGAAAAAGGAGTCTGTTCTCACCCAAAACCAATTAAATTAGCTTCTGAAGACATAGATTAAACCACTGGAGTCATGTGAACTACATCTATGCTGTTATTATGTGCTTTTTGGTGCTTTAAATTTTGGTCACCATTAACTTGCATTGTATGGAACTACAGAGCTGAGATATTCTTCTTTGTGTGTTCTGTAGAAAAACGAAAGTCATACACATCTGGGATGGCATTTTTGGGTGAACTATCCCTTTAAGACATTACCCACATAAAAAAATAAAATCAACATGTAGCAAATTATCAGACTTAGATGGAACATTATCAGCAGTAAAATGACCAATGAAACTGAAGCCCTCCCTTAGTGTACACATGCACACACAATGCCACTGTACATACACCCACTCCACTAAAATTGACATTCCTTTCCCAGAGAGTCCAAACTCCCAAATCCCCATGCAGAAACAAAGCCAAGTGCTGTGCCAGTCCAGAATCTATGAACTCAGAAGTCTCCAAGCACCCAGAAATCATCAGATGCTTATAGGATCAGCAGCCATTGTTCATTAAGGAACAATCACAGAGGAAAAAGCTAGAGATTTCAGTGATTGGTTCAAAACGTTTAGCCATCATGATAAAGAGGTTTGAGGACCAAACTGCTCTGGTGCTGACAGCTGAATCAAGACCAGTTCCATTCACCTCCACAAGTAGCTGTGAGATAACAGAACCCATAACAGAGCAGCGAGAGAGAGAGAGAGAGAGAGAGAGAGAGAGATAGATATCAGGGGCTGGTCCCCCATACACAGTTCATTTTCAGCACAAGGAGCATAGCGTGGTACAGCGCCTGGGAAAAAACCCAAACAAAATACTGCCTGGGAACAGAAGAACATACCACTCAGAAAAAGAGAGAGAGCGCAAGGGGAGGAGAACAAGCAAGAAGGACAGAGATAGAGAGAGAAGGATGAGAGCACACCGCTAGAGCTTTTGAGGTTGAACTTAGCAAAACAAAACAGATCTGAACCCTGCACCCTTGCTTGTGTTTGTGGAATCAGAGTGCAGGGCCATTCGCTGCATGTTTTACTGAATGGAGTTGAATCCGCAGGGAGAATGCTGAGAAGATCGTGAACTTCTGACCAGCTTCAAACAGACGGTAGCTTCTACCTGCAGAGGACACAAACTTGAGAGAGAAGATGCTGCGTGAGCTGTTCAGCCGGCACAGGCTGAAACACCAGCGACTGGAGGAGGAAGTGGATGTGCGATTCAAAGGGAAGCTAGTCTCTGAGAAAGAGCTGAGCTACACACATGTGCAGCCGGGAGGTAAGAGCAGCTACAAGTCTCCTGTTACTACACCATCACAAATCACAACTGCATTTGTTTAGGAGACGAGCTGACAGAAACCAGCACACGTATGCCTGAATGTGCATGTTTGAACAAACCCCCAACCCTCTGTATTAAACTTTGTTACTTAACAAGTAGGCTACCATTTGTGCTGTAGACACGAATCATGCGGTTAGGGTATACTTCGTTTTTCTGCATTCCGGATCATGTCCCATAGACCACGCTGCCTTTGAGTATACTCTTTTCATGTGTTCGACGCATGCACACTATGACTGCCTTGTGATACTCTTTTATTAAGGTCAATGACAGGTGCAGACTGTGCTGATGATGAAATTTGCATCAATGAGGAGAACCGAAGTATACTTTAGCATTAAGAGATCAGACTTAAGATTTTCACCTGATGCATGATGAAATGGCTGGGAAAAAATACAATACACTTACATTCAACGAGGGACTCGAGTCAAATCTAGGGATCAGAATATCACAGAGAATCAGAGGTAGGCTCTTTTGACTTGGGCCAGTAAGTAACCCCCATACAATAATCTTCTTAAAAGAACACCTTAACAACTGTAAAGCGGCATCCTGACACTACATTGCTTTCTTCAGAAAATTTTACATTTAATTTAGTCTCACATTAACATTCCTTAACTTAAAATCCACTAGACAAATAATTCAGTGAAATCCTCATCCAGTAAATCTCACCTAAATGAAGACATGTAAACAGACAGCGTAAAGTTCCCATCAGTCAGTTTTCCTGCAGCTGTTTTGGCAAACCTCTAAAAACATCAGTTTTGAACAAGCTGAAACAAACTGACAAGACCTACAAAGCATTCACTCAGGGGCACTTTCTGCTTGTATCTGTATGTGTCTTTATCAAGAGTTTCCTTGGAAGCGTGTGAGAGGGTTATCTAATCAGGATTGGCTGCTGTGATGCTGGCAGGAAACTGGGAGAGAAATACATGCACTCCTCTGCACCATCTAAGGCACTGTAGCTCTGGTGGCCTCTCATCCAGGCATCTGATCTCTCTCTCTCTCTTACACCAAAGACACCAGTCTGACAGCTCTCTGTATCCAGACACACTTTTACTGCTTTAAGGAACTTCAGCTTTTGGACGGATGCCCACCCTGTGCTCTCATTCTCTCTCAAACACACTAGGGATGCACTGATACAGCTGGGTCATACTCGTTATACTGGTGGGTAAATACTTGTACTTAGTATCAGTATAATAATTTAGTGTGTCTGAGTTGGAGTAAATAGTACATAATGACGTGGCAATTTTTAGAACAGTTCAACAATATGTCAAGAATTTGGGTGTTTAAACTAGTTAAACCTAGCATATCAGTTGTCATTGTATCCATCTTTCCATGATATATATGTGGCTTCTGCATGCACACTTGCATAGGGTGTTTACACCAAATATTGATAATGTTTACTGCACTTCAGTAAATTGATAAATACAATTATTCATAGCAATATTTTTGAAACACTAACTATACAAAAAGTTTTCGCACAGTCCCATACCAGGGGTGGTTCTAGGGACAGTGGATATTCAGGGCTAAGTCTAGACCTCTACAGATACATATAGTACCATCATTTGATAAAATATTGGAATAGAATGCACTTTAGAATTATATATCACACACACACACACACACACACACACACACACACACACACACACACACACACACACGATTTCAAAAACAACAACATTGTCCCTTTCGGCTTCCAGTAATTAGTTTAGAAGAAATTAGGCTTCAAGTAGGCTAAAACAGGTAATTGTGAGAGAAAAATGCTTTAGCTAGTTTTGCAGCATCGTATCTAAATAACTGCAAAAAATACAAATGTCCTGGCTTGTGACTTAAAGCACAGTATTTCTCTTTTGTTTTCAGGGTTACACATCTAAATATTTGGGACTTATATACTTAATATCTTGCCAAGACAGGAATATTTTTTTTTCTCCCCAATTTGGAATGCCCAATTCCCAATGCGCTCCAAAACCTCATGGTGGCGTATTGACTTGCCTCAATCCCTGTGGCGGAGGACGAACTGAGATTGTACATTGATTCCTGTACATTCAGGTTTCTGATCCTGTTTGCTATAACTTGAATGCTTCTGATGCAGTTCCTTCCACCACATCTCAACACATTTTGTCAGATTGAATGAAGACTGACAAATGATAAATATCTTGAACAAACAACCAATAAATTACCCTATCATCTACATTACCATTTTCAAACAAGCGAATCAATTATTTGCAAAGGAAATGTCTTTGTGAGGCCATAATAGGCAACAAGGTTAACATCTTTAACACACGTGCATTCTGGCAATTCGACAGATGGAGAGACTCACATCGAGCATTCCTGTACAGGAGAAATGGATGCTGCAGCTGGAAATCTAAGTCCTTAGTGATGGGTTCAGTCAGATTGTCCATGCTCAAGCGGTTCAGGATGGTGAAGCCGTGTCTGGGGAATGCAAGTCTGATACACAAACAACTAACATTAATAATCCACAACACTAATGAAAACTTTCAGTTCATGAGACTGAAGGATGTAAACAACTGTGTGTGTGTACTCAGCAAGCATGAGTGCAGTCACAACACTTGATCTCTGGGCCACACATAAATGTGCTACAAACACACCCGAAAACTCACAAACCTGCTATATACAAACAGAGTTCCCTCCACATCAGTCTTCTCCTGTTGGAAAATATAACAAAAAATAACAATCACATTACTATTTCCAACATGAGATGTTTGGATGCAGAAAAAAAAACACTTTAACCTTTTAAAATGCACTCACACGTGCAGCCATTTAAACCTTTATAACAATAGTAATTAATATACACCGGTGGCGAAAAGTTTGGAATAATGTACAGATTTAGCTGTTTTGGAAGGAAATTGGTACTTTAATTTGCCAAAGTGGCATTCAATTGATCACAAAGTATAGTCAAGACATTACTGATGTAAAAAAGACACTTTTGAAACAGAAAAACTAAAAGAAAATGTTAGAGTGGGTAAAGAAACAGACATTGGACAACAGATAATTGGAAAAGAGTGTTATGGATCTTAACCCCATTGAGCTTTTGTGGGATCAGCTAGACTGTAATGTGTGTGAGAAGTGCCCGACAAGACAGACACATCTATGGCAAGTGCTACAGGAAGTGTGGGGTGAAATGTCACCTGAGTATCTGGACAAACTGAAAGTTAGAATGCCAAAGATCTGCAAAGCTGTCATTGCTGCACATGAAGGATTTTTTTGATGAGAACCTTTTGAAGTAGTTTAAGAAGTTCATAATTTTTTTTTTTTCAAAATGTAATGGTAATTTTTCATGTTATTAATGTCCTGACTATACAATGTGATCAGTTGAATGACACTGATAAATAAAAGTACCAATTTCTTTCCATAAGAGTAAAATCTGTACATTATTCCAAACTTTTGGCCACCAGGTGTACACATCCATCCCTACAGTCATTAAAGGTGTTGATATTGTTTACCCATTCATTGGTGGTGTTGTTAAAAATGTAGAGTGCTACTTGGCTGGCCAGGTCTGTGATGTTGTTGATGTAGGGATCCAGTCTCTTTAGGGCAGAGAGACTCATGCCTAAACTGTTCCCACCATCACCAACTGTGCTTGCCGTCATGGCTCCTGTGCTGTTACACACACACACACACACACACACACACACACACACACACACACACACACACACACACCGTGTAAAAATGCATTTAGATTTTAAATAATACATAAATAATGTGATAGTTTAAAAAGTAAAATGAATTCAGAATGGATAAATCAGCCCAAAATGAGAAGAGTGCTGCTTGGATTCTGGGTGGTTGCTAAGGCATTACTAGGTTATTCTGGGTCGTTGCTAGGTGGACAAAAGAGCGAAAGTTTCTATAGTATCGTGGTCCATATGACTCAGTTCCCTTATTCAATGTGGGTATATGAGCTTTTGCAAATGTAATTTTTTTTTTTTAAATAATAACCCACTTGTCCTCAACAAACCATATGATTTGAGGTATCATTCATGTCTGCTAAAGGTTTGTCCAATCCATAACACTTAAGTATTAGCAAGTATAGCAATAGTGATGCATGCATTAGCAAGTGAAATAAATGCATGCCTGTATGTTTTATATGGGATGAATCAGACCTATTTGAGCTTATAAATTAAATAAACGAGGCCTTCATGTTGCTGCTGTCTCATTCATTGTGATGGGGTGAAACATACCTGCACTGAAAATATCGCACAAAATCCTGATCTGTGGTTTAAACACGATCCAACTCAGTAAAACAAGATAAACGCACCTTATTTTTACTTGTCTGACTCCCGACTGACTGCCGCTATCGCCATATTTGTTCTGTCAAGCAGTCAGAACTAGCAGCTCCCTGAGTGAGCAGGGCACGGGAACGGAGTAATCGAGTCCGAATAACCGATCCGCCCCGCCCCCTGCAGCTGCAGCTGGCCGGAACTCACCTGAAAACAGTTTCAATGCCTTTAATTTGCACCATGATACAGAAACAAGCATTGAAAGTAATGAAGTGAGCTGGAGCTCTAGATGTTGTGCATCCAGGGGAGCCCACGAGATGGTGAATTCTCACATTGCTGCACTATTTGTGCTCTGGTAGGCAGGATGGTTTGTTTGTTGGTGTTAAATGTTTGTCATTATGCGTCCAGTCCCCCGGCTATCATAATAAACAGATATATGTTCTGTCTAAAGCTTGTTTTACAATCCAGCCCCGCTGCCCTTTTAATAAAAACAAACCAGATGTTTACTTATACAGGTGAAACTCGAAAAATTAGAATATCGTGCAAAAGTTCATTAATTTCAGTAATTCAACTTAAAAGGTGAAACTAATATATTATATAGACTCATTCCAAGCAAAGTAAGATATTTCAAGCCTTTATTTGATATAATTTTGATGATTATGACTTACAGCTTATGAAAACCCCAAATTCAGAATCTCAGAAAATTAGAATATTACATGAAATCAATAAAAAAAAAAGGATTTTAAATACAGAAATGTCGGCCCTCTGAAAAGTATAATCATGCATATGTACTCAGTACTTGGTTTGGGCCCCTTTTGCATTAATTACTGCCTCAATGCGGCGTGGCATGGATGCTATCAGCCTGTGGCACTGCTGAGGTGTTATGGAAGACCAAGATGCTTCAATAGCGGCCTTCAGCTCTTCTGCATTGTTTGGTCTCATGTCTCTCATCTTTCTCTTGGCAATGCCCCATAGATTCTCTATGGGGTTCAGGTCAGGCGAGTTTGCTGGCCAATCAAGCACAGTAATACCATGGTCATTGAACCAGGTTTTGGTACTTTTGGCAGTGTGGGCAGGTGCCAAGTCCTGCTGGAAAATGAAGTCAGCATCTCCATAAAGCTTGTCTGCTGAAGGAAGCATGAAGTGCTCTAAAATGTCCCGGTAGATGGCTGCGTTGACTCTGGACTTAATAAAGCACAGTGGACCAACACCAGCCGATGACATGGCTCCCCAAACCAACACAGACTGTGGAAACTTCACACTGGACTTCAAGCATCTTGGATTGTGTGCCTCTCCATTCTTCCTCCAGACTCTGGGACCTTGGTTTCCAAATGAGATGTAAAATTTGCTCTCATCAGAAAAGAGGACTTTGGACCACTGAGCAACAGACCACTTCTTTTTTTCTTTAGCCCAGGTAAGACGTTTGACATTTGAAGCCCATGTCCAGGACCCGTCTGTGTGTGGTGGCTCTTGATGCAGTAACTCCAGCCTCAGTCCACTCCTTGTGAAGCTCCCCACACATTTGAATGGCCTTTTCCTGACAATCCTCTCCAGGCTACGGTCATCCCTGCTGCTTGTGCACCTTTTTCTTCCACACTTTTCCCTTCCACTTAACTTTCTATTAATGTGCTTTGATACAGCACTTTGAGAACATCCAACTTCTTTTGCAATTACCTTTTGAGGCTTTCCCTCCTTGTGGAGGGTGTCAATGATGGTTTTCTGCACAACTGTCAGGTCAGCAGTCTTCCCCATGATTGTGAATTCAACTGAACCAGACTGAGAGACCATTTAAAGGCTCAGGAACCCTTTGCAGGTGTTTAGCTGATTAGAGTGTGACACTTTGAGCCTACAATACTGAACCTTTTCACAATATTCTAATTTTCTGAGATTCTGAATTTGGGGTTTTCATAAGCTGTAAGCCATAATCATCAAAATTATATCAAATAAAGGCTTGAAATATCTTACTTTGCTTGTAATGAGTCTATATAATATATTAGTTTCACCTTTTAAGTTGAATTACTGAAATTAATGAACTTTTGCACGATATTCAAATTTTTCGAGTTTCACCTGTAAATAGTCAGCTGAGGACTCTACATTTAGGCTGCAACATTAAGTCAGGGGGTGGATATTGTTGTTGTGCTCTTAGATAATACACTGTCATATTGTAACTAGTCTTTTATTATTATTATTCAATGTAAATAAAACAGATAATTTAGTTAGTTAACTACGCTTTACTCTAATGTCACTAGATGGCAGCACTAAACAAAGTGATATACTTGTTCACTCCATGATTGCAAACCCGTTCCCAGAGACTGCCCTTGCAGAGTTTTTAGAGTTAGCGAAATTGTCTTAAATTGATGCACACATCTGTGGATTGTAGCTGACAGAAACTTTTCAAAATACAGCAAAATAACATGAAGAGTGAATTTTAGATGATAACCTTTAAAGCGTCTTTATGTAATCAGGACTCGTTTAATTCCACTAGCAAGCAATGAAGGAAACCCGGTTGCCTCAGTTACGTTTAGCTAATTAGTTGATTGATCCATAATTCAAGTGTTAGTCAATGTGTCATATTGTGGAGCATGACCAGTGATGTACACTCACCTAAAGGATTATTAGGAACACCTGTTCAATTTCTCATTAATGCAATTATCTAATCAACCAATCACATGGCAGTTGCTTCAATGCATTTAGGGGTGTGGTCCTGGTCAAGACAATCTCCTGAACTCCAAACTGAATGTCAGAATGGGAAAGAAAGGTGATTTAAGCAATTTTGAGCATGGCATGGTTGTTGGTGCCAGACGGGCCGGTCTGAGTATTTAACAATCTGCTCAGTTACTGGGATTTTCACACACAACCATTTCTAGGGTTTACAAAGAATGGTGTGAAAAGGGAAAAACATCCAGTATGCGGCAGTCCTGTGGGAAAAAATGCCTTGTTGATGCTAGAGGTCAGAGGAGAATGGGCTGACTGATTCAAGCTGATAGAAGAGCAACTTTGCCTGAAATAACCACTCGTTACAACCGAGGTATGCAGCAAAGCATTTGTGAAGCCACAACACGCACAACCTTGAGGCGGATGGGCTACAACAGCAGAAGACCCCACCGGTTACCACTCATCTCCACTACAAATAGGAAAAAGAGGCTGCAATTTGCAAGAGCTCACCAAAATTGGACAGTTGAAGACCGGAAAAATGTTGCCTGGTCTGAGTCTCGATTTCTGTTGAGACATTCAGATGGTAGAGTCAGAATTTGGCGTAAACAGAATGAGTACATGGATCCATCATGCCTTGTTACCACTGTGCAGGCTGGTGGTGGTGGTGTAATGGTGTGGGGGATGTTTTCTTGGCACACTTTAGGCCCCTTAGTGCCAATTGGGCATCGTTTAAATGCCACGGCCTACCTGAGCATTGTTTCTGACCATGTCCATCCCTTTATGGCCACCATGTACCCATCCTCTGATGGCTACTTCCAGCAGGATAATGCATCATGTCACAAAGCTCGAATCATTTCAAATTGGTTTCTTGACCATGACAATGAGTTCACTGTACTAAAATGGCCCCCACAGTCACCAGATCTCAACCCAATAGAGCATCTTTGGGATGTGGTGGAACAGGAGCTTCATGCCCTGGATGTGCATCCCACAAATCTCCATCAACTGCAAGATGCTATCCTATCACTATGGGCCAACATTTCTAAAGAATGCTTTCAGCACCTTGTTGAATCAATGCCACGTAGAATTAAGGCAGTTCTGAAGGTGAAAGGGGTCAAACACAGTATTAGTATGGTGTTCCTAATAATCCTTTAGGTGAGTGTATATCATATCTAGAGTGCAGATAGAAACACATGATTTTCTTGACATCTGAAATATGGGACTGAAAACCAAGAGGAGTTGCAACATAAAAATAGGCTTATATATATATATATATATATATATATATATATATATATATATATATATATATATACACACATACATATATATATATAATACACACATACATATACATACATACATACATACACACCAATCAGCCACAACATTAAAACCACCTGCCTACTATTGCATAGGTCCCCCTCATACCGCCAAAACAGCGCCAGCCCGCATCTCAGAATAGCATTCTGAGATTATTTTCTTCTCACCACAATTGTACAGAGTGGTTATCTGAGGTACCGTAGACTTTGTCAGTTTAAACCACTCTGGTCATTCTCTGTTGACCTCTCTCATCAACAAGGCGTTTCCGTCCACAGAACTGCCACTCACTGGATGTTTTTTGTAAGTACTGTTTACTGTTTTTGAGTAAATTCTAGAGATTGTTATGTGTGAAAATCCCAGGAGATCACAGAAATACTCAAACCAGCCCATCTGACTCAATTGTGGCGAGAAGAATATCATTTCAGATATTCTGAGATGCAGGTTGGCGCTGTTTTGGCGGCATAAGGGGGACCAACACCATATTAGGCAGGTGGTTTTAATGTTCTGGCTGATCTCTGTGTGTGTGTGTGTGTGTGTGTGTGTGTGTGTGTGTGTGTGTGTGTGTGTGTGTGTGTGTGTGTATATATATATATATATATATATATATATATATATATATATATATATATTAGTGTATACAATCTTAAAGGCAGTGCAGTAACCACTAACTGAAAAACACATTCTGGCATTTCTTCTGTCCTTTATAAAAACATACCAAAGTCAATCAATTATTTTAAGATGCTTAAAGGGATAGTTCACCCAAAACTAAAAATGTTCTCATCATTTACTCACCCTCATGCCATCCCAGATGTGTAAGATTTACTTACTTCTGCTTAACTCAAACTATGAAAACAAATATTTTTAGAAGAATATTTCAGAAAAAGCAAATAAATAAATAATAATAATAATAATAACAATAATAATAATAATAAAGAAATAAATCTATATTTCAGGATCTCCAAAAAGCACATAAAGGCATCAGAAAAAATCCATATGACTCCAGTGGTTTAATCCGCCTTCAGAAGCAATATGAAAGATGAGAAACAGATCACTATTTAAGTCCAATTTTAAATTCTCCTCCCTGCCCAGTAGTGATATGTGCTAAAAATGCAAATCACCAAAAACAAAAGTCGAAAGTGAAAGTGGAGATTTATAGGAAAAAAGAACTTGTGTTGATCTGTTTCTCACACATTGGCTCTGTACTTGTATTTTGCACAATGGCAATAAAGTTGAATCTAATCTAATAACTATCAAATTACTTCTGAAGGCATGGATTTAACCTCTAAAGTCATATGGATTAATTGTATGTGCCTTCTGGAGCTTCAAAATTTTGGTTAACATTCATGCATTGTGAGGACCAACAGAGCTGAAATATTCTTCTAAAAATCTTTGTATGTGTTTCTTCTGCAGAAGAAAAAAAAAGTCACACACATCTGGGTGGCATGAAAGTGAGTAAATGATGAGTGAATTTTCATTTTTGGGTGAACTATCCCTTTTAAGGAAATTCGCTGACATCTGACATAAATTTTTTTCCAAGCCAAATTCAATCAAGGAACTTGGTCGTAGTTTGAATGTTTGTGAACTAGAAGTGTGTTTGTGTGTTTTTGTGTTGTTTGTTTTTTCATCCACCCTGGGAGGCATCTGAAAACTTATACTGTATGTATTTTATGTTACTCCTTTATGATGATTCTTAATCTTAATATTCAGGATATTCAGAAAGAGAGAGCGGGAGAGGATAATCTGGCGATGTCTATAGGGACATATTAAGTTTTCTCAGGAGTCCCTTTATGATGTTTCTTTAGCGCTGTCTGTGAGGGACAGGGATGTGCATCGACAGTTGGTATTTAAATAGAGAGTTGATGACATGATGAAAAAAGGACCTAGAATCTAATTTTAGGTGCTTTGTTTAGCAACTTTACAGAGCAAAAGTTTATTTTTACTTTTGGCCAGAGGGAGGGGTATAACCAGAGAAGAGCCTGCTAAATATGTACTAGGCCGATTGCTGATTAAAGATTCTCAGTCATCTTGTAGAAATTCCCAGGCCCCGTTGTCCCCTTTTTCAGAGCCCGGCACTCCAGAAAAAGCTTAGGAAACAGCCTGTCCTGTCATGGGAAGACCTGACAGCTTATAGCTCTGATAAGACACCTGCTGCTGGCGAACTAAACTCTTACGGAAACCCATCCGCAAGTTAGTCTTCATTGGTGGCCATTTCCTAATCATATAGCAGCAACGTCTTCGTCTTCATGTGGTGTTTGCATTTATGTGATATTCTCTTACTCATGTTCACGTGGTGCCAAGTTGAACATCTATGACAAATAATTTTCTAAAGTTATTCAGAACTGTAAAAGAGCCCATGTCGAATGTAGTTAGGAACACATCCCATGATCTGGGCACACTCTGGAGCAGTGGAGATCATTTGACTTGATCTATCCAAGTTTGCTCTCTCTTCAGAGGTACAGCACGTTTGGAAAAGCGTTGAGGATTTATTCTTTTCTAGTGCAGTCACATCTGGAAGCAGTCAGGGAGTCTACAGGGGAGGGGGTTTGATCGTCAGATCATTGCAGAGAGGCTGGTGGTGTGCACGCTCTCTCCGCAGGGCCACAGTCTGACTACTCCCCTCTCTTTCCAATATGGACTGGACGCGGCCGATTCTGTACTGTGTTTCCTAACGAGGCGGCGCGACACGACCTACGCCTGCTCTGGAACATCACCGATGGAATCGATCATATCAGAAGATTTAACCCCGTGAGATCTGGAATATACACACCTTTTATCCTTTGATGCGCTCTGAACGGTGTCTGAAACTACGGCAGCACCCGCTATTCCTGCGTTTCTTCTGGCGGTTGCAGCATCCTATCCGAACCGTTTCTGAGCCGTTCGATCCGATCTGATTATCGATTATCATGTTTCATAAGTAGGGCCCGGATGTTTCAAAGATGCACTGGTTCGTTTTTTTAGGTGGTTCCAGCGATTATCCTTTCCTGATCTTTAGTTCCATAATGGGGATAAGGTAATATTAACTAAGCCGCAAGAGAAGGAATATCTTACGCTTTGCTCCCCCCCATTTTCCCCTTCATTGGGTTGGTTTTCCTACCCCTCCTTTTGCAACATTTTTCTTCATTCATCTTCGGATAAAGCTGGACTACATATATGGTAAATGAAAGCAAAAACATGTACATACCGGAGGACACCCTTGAAAACCATCAAGGTAATTTCTCTAATTCTGTTCCTTCTGTTTGGAAACTGTGTGTATGCATATGGATGTGTTGTTGGGGGGTGTATGATAAGTCTGTTAGCATTATCATGGGCATGACGCGGGGGTGTACCCGAACCCGAATCCTTCCATTTTCAGTACACGTTATGCGCAGTGATGTTAACTGATCACTTATCGCCTTTGGGGGACAATCAACAAATGTCATGAAATCTAATCACCCATGCACACATGTATATTTTATTATTATTATTATTATTATTATTATAACGGAGGCAAATGCGTCTACATAGCTAGATGGTGAACTTGTTAGCTGGTTCGTTTGGTTTATGATATAGGTGATGCATGTAGCTATATAGATCATGTGGTCACAGACGCACAAAGATGTCAATCGACTATCCTATCAGCTGCTAAAGAGTTAAAATGGCCTTTTAATCAATCCGTGCATTGATCTGCATTGATCACCGCTGATATCAAGACCGTTCAACTCAGCCCAGAAGCTAAAATGAACTCGGGGTGGTGTCGTCTTATTCTGTTGAGACGGAGCATCTCATTTGATGAGGCATGCCTCCTCGTGAACATCTGTTGAATATTCCCTTTTATCACAGTGGCGCAGCAGGCGTAATTTCTCCATGTCTCCCCGCGCGGTTTGTGTGCTTTATGGATTTAATGCTTTTAAAATGCGCGAAGCGCCGAACATTGACTCATTTTCCCTTCTCAAGATCCCCCTCCATCCAGGCCCTGTCGGTGCCGTGGCAACGGAGCTGTCGACCCATAGCAACAGCGCGGCTCGAGATAAGCCTGCTCCTCGTGCGCGCACCTGAGTGAACAAACGCATCCGAGCAAAGCCTGTAAATTGCTGTCAATAATGTAGCTCCGCCCCTCCGGCTTACTGCACATCTGTTATGCCAAAAGCTATAGTTCATTATGATGTTTCTTTAGCGCTGTCTGTGAGGGACAGGGATGCGCATCGACAGTTGATAGATTGAATAAAACTAATTTAAACTTCTTTGTTAGTATTAAAATAGAGACTGGATGACATGATGAAAAAAGTACCTAGAATCTATGCTAGCTTTGTTTTAGCAGCTTCACAGAGCAAATGTTTATTTTTACTTTGGATCTTTTTGTTGTTAAGATCTGCATCTTACAGCTTTCCTCTTAATGCTGTAACATCACAACACAGTTTCTTATAAGTTTCTAAAAGGAATGGTTCACCCAAATGAATATTCTGCCATATTTACCTATGCTAACCCTCAAGTCATTCCAAACCTCCAATTAAAAGCATAATACGTTTACTCAATTGATTGAGTAAACTCCTTCCCTCAAGTTAATTGAGTAATCGCTTCTCCAAAACCTGTGTACTTAAGTTGACTTAACTTGGTGTTCATATAGAATGAACTTAACAATTTAATTTAAGGTATAGATGCAAGTAGTTCGAATTAATATTTGCTAGTTCAAATTTGTTCTACTTAATAAATGTAGTTGAAATTACTTAAATGTAGATCAGCATCACAGCTCACAAAATTAATGTTTTACACTGAAATTCATAGACACCTGTACTTCAGTTTCACATGCACAAGGTGAACTGAAATAGAGTTAACAGGGTCCAAAGAGGATACAGATCATCCTAATGGTGTCATCACACGAAACAACTATTTGCAACAAAACAACATAAATAATTCTACAAAAGAGCTAAAACCTCTATTCATTTGTATTTTCTCCCAATTTGGAATGCCCAATACCCAATGTGCTCTAAGTCCTTGTGGTGGTGTAGTGACTCGCCTCAATCCAGGTGGCAGAGGACAAATCTCAGTTGCCTCCGCCCACTTCTGAGACCATCATTCCGCAAATTTTATCACGTGGCTTGTTGAGCACGTTATCGCAGAGACATAGTGCATGCAGGCTTCACGCCATTCTCCGCGGCATCCACGCACAACTCACCACGCAGAGAAAAAGAACCACATTATAGCAACCACGAGGAGGTTACCCCAACGTGACTGTAGCCTCCCTAGCAACTGGGCCAATTTGGTTGCTTAGGATACCTGGTTGGAGTAACTCAGCCCCCTCTGATTCGAACTCGTGACTCCAGGGGTGGTAGTCAGCGTATTTACTCGATGAGCTACCCATGCCCCCAAACCTCTATTCATTTTTCACATTAACCTTTTAAATGCCCCCATTAGTTCCCCTTGACCAAGGAAACGTAAGTAAATAATTAAATTGCAGGGGATTATGGGTATTCCCCGTAGCATACATTTTGCACCTAATCATACATAAAATCGCACACAGACTCCTAAGATTTTAAATATAAATAACGTTAAGGAACATAGATATTTGAGTCATAAGCCCAAAACTTGACATGCCAAGAAATGTTTTATTAATAGGAATAGTTCACACAAAAATTACAATTCTCTCATTATTCACTTACCATGCCATGTCTGTCTTCAGCAGAACACAAATTAAGATTTTTTGAAAAATGTTGAAACTCTGTAGGACCTTATAATGTAAGTAAACAGGTGCCATCAGGCTTCTGTCTATTTGATGGTTTAAAAGGTATATTTAGGTAGCATAAAAGTAATCAACAACACTCCAGTCAATCAATAAATGTCTTCTGAAGCAAATTGATTGGTTGGTGTAAGAAACAAATTGATAATTACAACATTATTAACTTTATAAAATCGCTTCCTGCCAGCAGTCGACACATCAGTGATGTAGACATTATGACACGTACACGCGAGAAGTGTGAAGTGCGTGATTTGTATGCAACAGAGAAATAAACGTTGTACGAGAGTTCATTTTAAGCAGCATCCCACCGCTGGCCAGAAGCAACCAAATAAAGTTAAAAACATTTTAAGTATCGATTTGCTGAAAGACAGTCATACACATCTGGAATGGCATCAGGGTAAGTGAATAATGAGAGAATTTTCATTTTTGGATGCACTATTCCTTTAAGAAAACCGTTTCTCCAGCAATGACAAACTTTAAAGAATCTTCACACAGCATTTTTGCGTAAAACGACACTTCATAGTGACCTCTGCTTTCAGGTTCTTAAGACTAATAGTAGTCTTAATAATCTTAAGATTAATAATACAATTTGTCCATATGGCTTTATCTAAAGCCGTACTATTAAGTTGTGAGGAACAGACCAAAACTTCAGTTGTTGTTCAATGAATATCTTCCCCTCCACTGAAGCTCTTAAATATCATTCTCCATTTCACATTTTCCACCATGCATGTCACATTTGGTATCGTTTAGCCATCAATTAATTAATCTGAATGAATGTGAGATTTCAGATCTTCAGCTGAGGGGAATATTGTAGATGAATAATAACTTGAATTTCAGTCTGTTCCTCACACAAAGCTATTGTATGGCTTCAGAAGACATGAAATGTAGTGCACTGGTTATATGGCTACTTGACAGCCATAGTTACTATGAACTAATATTTAATTGTAAAAAAACGGCATAAATATTTTAGAACACTTTTCTTTTTGTGTTCAACACCAAAGTGTTAACACCAAATGGGATTGGATATAAGTCAAACATGAGAGAATTAAACATTTTTTGTGAATTATCCCTTTAACACTTTCCACCTTCACTAAATGGAATTATCCAGCTATTAGCAAGCTACACATTTGTGTCCTAATAGAGCAGAATCTCAGTGGTGGCCCGTAGCCCAGCAGATGTTCGTGTTTGCATTGTGTTGTCGTCCACCGCTGTTGACGAGGGCTGGCTTTCAGGTAAACACATATTCAGTCAATCACAGGTCCAGAGCGGAGATGGATCACAGCCAAACATGAAGCTCTTCTGCTACACAAACACTCCAACAGCAGGAAGATGGAAAGGATGTTTTGTGGGCAATGATACACCATCAGCCTCTGAAATGTTCATTTCGACTCATGAAGTGTTTGAATGGCTCTGAACATGCTTTTGCTGTGGCACACAACCATACACACTTTTATTTTAGCAGAAAAATTCTTGTTCTCTTGATCTGTATTCTTTTAGTATGCAGTTAGAGCCTGCAGTTGATGCCTTCCTTCAAGGCAAAAATCCTGAAATTATACAACAAATGCTAACAGTAATTTGTGATGTTAGAATGGCAAGTTTTTGACATTACTCTTTAGTATTTATTTCACTCTCTCTTTCTCCTTCACTCTGTCTTACTCTTGGATGTTGTTTTGTTCCCCTGTTTCTCATTGATTAAGATTCTCATTTGTAAAGAGGGCAGCATTATCTGGCATCTTTCCTTCTCCGGATTTGTGCCGGGTTCGTATGACAGGCAATTTAGGTCATTAGCTGAATTAATATGTTTATGATAGATCTCAAAATGTCTGACGAGGCTCCATGACGCCATCTCGGATGACTCTGTCTGACAGGAGCTGTCCCGGACTTGTCCTCCGAGCAGTATGATGGAGCATTTCTTCTATCTTTGTCCCTGGCAAACACATCCAGGTCAACAAAGATTTGACAAAAGTGTATCCAGGTTGTTTGATTCCTGGAATCTGTTAGGTATTTGTTTGTGCTAATGTTGTTTTTCAAAGCTTTAATGTGTACTGAATATCTAAGGCAGCCAAACTTACATCAACATATAAACCCTTGTTGAGCACAGTGGAGTTGAGGAAGTTGTCAGTTTGTTTATTGCTGAGAATCTGCCTTCAAACTGGTCTCCAGATTCTTGCTTTCCTCAGTGAACTCTATGTATGATTAAACATAAGCACAAAGATCCAATTGATTTGGTCCCTGTCCACTGTATATAACAACTTATATCTACAGTAGCACTTTTCGTTACTCAGACTGCATGACCAAGCGAGAGTTCTCAGTCTGCAGAGCAAATGGTGCTGTCACTGTGGGATTGTGGGACATGTTAGGCGTCGTAACTGACCAATCACTTTTTGCCTCATTTTGCCTCAGCAGCACTCAGTGCAGTACAGCACTTACTGTGTCAGCTTGAGCCTGAATCATCTGCTATTGTGCTGGTTCTTCATCAGTGCTCATGTTTCAAGCTAATGTGTTTTAGAAAGATTTACTGTATTGAGGTTTACTGTGGGATGTTAATTTAATATGCAGGTAATTACATGTTTAATACTATAAGTAGTAATTTGGCAGGTGCTTTTATCCGGAGTGACTCACAGTACACTTGTTACACGGGCAATCCACCCTGGAGCAACCTGGGGTTAAGTGCCTTGCTCTAGGGCACAGCGGTGATACCTCGTGGCTCAGTCCTAGCCACTACGCCACTTCATCTCTACTGTTGTGGGGAATACTTTTACTAATTGGTCTATTCTATTCTCTGCAGGGCTCAACAATAAGGACTGCCCGATGGCCCGGGGCCATTGGGAGAGTGATTTGGGCCAGTTGCAAGAACTGTTACTTGCTCGATCAGGGCTGTGCTTATAACCTTAGTGCAAGAAGACAACAAGCCATAGAGCACAAAAATGACATGGAGCGTAACAGTTTTTATTATATTGAGTGAATGCATAATATACTGGACGCTGCGAGGCATACTCGTGTGAGCACACGAGCGTGCAGACACCGAGCGCTCTCTCCAAGAACTGTCCTCGCTCTGTTCCAAGAGTCTTTGCTGCATCTATTACTCAAGTGTTGAAAATTGCAAGGGGAAAAAAAAATGCTTAAAGAATTTCGGAGCGGGATTACACATCTTCCACAACATTTGAATGATCCCTGCACATTCCATGTTTCCAATGCTGGAAATACCCCAATTCTTTCCTTTAAATATGTTGGTGAATCCATGTCTCTTCGTGCTTAACTCTCATCTTCTCTCTCAGTGCAGATTAGATGCCGTTTAACGTGCATTTCCAAAGTAAAAAAGGCGTGTTTTTCTATAATTTGTTTTTACCTTTAGATATGAAGGGCAGGATGAAGGGCAGGATGAAAAGTAATAAACTTTGTTAAACCTCGGTAATGACTGGAGATCTGAGCAGCTCAGGATTCTAAATGCAAGTACATTTAACTGCTAGGTATGTTTCAAAATGTAATCATTAATTCAACATGCTAATTGCATCTGATATGAAAAGAGGCAAAATCTCATTGGCCTTGATGGTTTCAGTCAGTGCTGGTCTTGTTTGGGTAGGTTGTCTAATTTCATGTTTGTATCCATATTTTTAATTCATATTTTAGACCTTATATCTACCTACTGTATATTACACAGCACAGCTGATGGTAGCAAGGTCTCCTCTCTTAGGGATTCTTATGTTTATTCCATTCAGCCAATAATTAAATCTCTAACTGGGTGACTAAATCTTTTATCCTGCTTGTGAAAACACTACACATGGCCCAAACGTTGACAGCATGACTAAACTGAAAACTCATCCTCTGCTCCACTGAACTCTTCGCTGAAAAACACATGTGTAAATGGCAGGACGGCCGTTTGAATGTCTGTTAAGTGCTTATATGGTGTTACATTAGGCAGTAATTTATCTTCCAAACTATATATGTGATACAATTTTGGTGAAAATATTTTTAAAGCCATGATGGTATAAACGGCTATTTTTCATTTTTGTGTTGGGCTCAGTGAAAATGTTGTCAGGGAAGTAAAATCTGATCAGGCCAGTAGAAAAAATCCTTAGCGTTGAGCCCAGCTCTGGATTTTTAAAATGCTTTTTCCTCTTTAATGATCTACCTTGTCTCATAGAAACATGATACTATAACAAAATTTTAAGGTGTCTTGTTGTACATATCACAGCAGTTTCCTGGTGAAATGAACTAGAGGTGAAATGAATTTAGAAGCTTGTTCGACTTAACTGATAGAGCATTGCACTTGCGATGCAAAGGACTTGGGTACGAGTCCTGAAAAGCATGATCCGACACTTTTCGAAAGTGTCATAGCAGCACCACAAAATGACGTGTTTGCGTCTGCAATTGCGTTTTTCATCTCACATATGCTTTTTATTACGCTATCCGTTTGGTTTAGGTTTAGGGTGGGCAGGTTGATTTTGTTCATTTAAAACTTGCTAAAGCATTAACCTTTAAAACCTCATCTGTTTGTGAGAAAATTGCACTCTCTTTTAGCGCCACTCAGTGGACATTTCACCTCTGAACTGTAGCAATTTGTGTAAAGCCGGCTCTCACTAGCCGATTTTTCCAAAGATTTTCAGGTGTTAGCTTCTTTAATCGGCGGCTATACAGAGCGGGCATTAGCGTCTCTCAGCGGGAAGTGTTAATCACTTGACTGTCGGGACTCCTTGCTGAGTTAAAGGCTGAAAAAACGAATCCCACTTGTTTGTAAAAATCATTCTGTCACTGAGGCGGTGTTGTGTTCTCTTCAAGTGACCAATAAGCTGCTGCTTTTACTGAAGAATGGACAAGATGTCAAGCTGATATTAATGTTTTCATCACACTCCGATTCTGTCAGCAATCTTTTTTCCCCGCACTAAAATGAGCCACAAAAGTATTATTGGATGAATGTGTCACATTCATCTGCATATGAACATGCGTTCTATGACAAGCCTCGGTTGGATAAATAAACTATCACGCACTTTCATGAGGTAAAGTTACTCCACTAAAAATACCCACAATGTAAATTTTCTAGTTTTGGTTTGTTTTAAAATATAACCTTGTGAAGGCCAACCGAACCTATAAAGAAAATGCAGCAATATAACAAATTTAGCCATGCTTTGGCTCAAATCAAGCAAGCTACATGTCTGTAATCACATTATCACCTAAATCACTATATTGCAATTGCTTGTGCTCACGTAGTACTCCTGTTATTCTTTTGGCAAGCTCCACGTGACAGGGATCAGAGAGAGATAGTTGCGGTTAGTTGTTACATCATGTGTGTTACTCCTCCACCATTTTGTGTCTGGAAGTGTGACATACCTCAGACTTAAAAGTGCAAGATCTCTGTAAAACTGTCTGCAAGTGTGGCACACTCAGCCAAAATAGATTTGACTGGAGTCTTCATGTATCATAGCCCACAAATGTCACCATGGCCATGTAGATCAGGCTCTTAATGCTTGTAGAAGGTGTGTGATGTCTAAATCATCATGGCAACGGCCTGCACAAACACAAACACATTTCAGTTCAGAAAATGAATAAATCTTATTTACAATATGTAAACTTGGTGGGTGACAGGGCTTTGCATGTGGTTGCAAAGGTGTTCTGTGTGTTTTTTTTTATTACTGTATCTATTCAGTTGCTAGCTAGTTACTAAGTGATTCTAGTGCTCTGTGTGATTGCTAAGTGGTTGCTTATTGGCCCAAAGTCAAAAGAGCTCAGTCTCAAGTTTCTATGATATTCTGGTTCCTTGGGTCCCTCTTTTGATGTGATTTTTTTTTTTTTTTTTTCTTGGCACATTTTATCGGCTACCCTGCTAAATATCTTATTACCAAATATAATTTTTAATATCTTGCCTCTCTTTAACAAGCTGTGCAATTTGATGCTTCATTCATGCGTAACATATTAAAGTGTGGTGTAACTTTTGTAGTACAAGAAAAAGTGTAAGAAATTTAAAAATGTGTCAAATCCCTAACCCTAAGTATGGGCTTTAGTAATAGTGATGCTTGCCTTAGCCATTATTAATACTCTAGTGGTGATGTGCCATAAAACACAGCTCTCTGGATTTTTTAAATGCTTTTAACGCTCTAATGTTGGCTTGTAAGGTTTTTTCTGTCAACTGTGCGTATGTGCATATTGTAAATAATTCATCTGCTGTTATTCTCAAACATGACTACAGAAACTCAACTAAACATATAATAGACAGTAACACATGCATGGCAGTGAAACACCAGTAAATCTCCATAAGACCCATTGTATTTAAACACACACATACATACATACATACATGCATGTACACTTTATACTAGAATCTGTGCTTTGTGTCAAATCCAGAGCAAGAAGACCACTTTAATGGATAGAGCAGTATTTAAATGGAAGGATGACAGACTGCATGAATAAATGTGTATGTTAATAAAGCAGAAAACAGCTGCTTGTGACACATTGGCACCGTAGGCACCCTCAGCATTATGGGAATAAACCAAAGCCCCTTGTTAATGTGAGTCAGCAGCGGGTCATGACACTGGAGTCTAATAACCATCTCTCACTCTTCTGAACTGCTGTCCCCCAGCAAAGACTGTATGAGTGTGCGTGAGCTCTGGGTGATCTATGCGTGAAAAGGTCTGGACCGAGCTAAATGAGTTGTGACTGGTCATAATTATCGCTATAATGTAAGTTCATTGTTTTAGTATTTCATCTGTCTCTCATATTTTCTATATGAGAAGCTATAATTTCTTGGATTTCATCTTTAATCTTTGAACCAGTCTGCTTTTCTTTTTCTTT
The DNA here is from genome assembly GCF_025860055.1 of Xyrauchen texanus. NCBI lineage: Eukaryota > Metazoa > Chordata > Actinopteri > Cypriniformes > Catostomidae > Xyrauchen > Xyrauchen texanus. The sequence goes on from NC_068322.1 coordinate 16,586,879, forward strand.
TTTTAGCTTGAAATATTTCATAGTTTCTCTGGTCCCAATCTCTGGTTTTCTTTGTCAGTTTATTGTCCGCAAGGTGAAAACTGTATGGCGAATTGCTTTGATAGCACACCTCTTCCCTGCAAAAAACACAATTTGAGTTCCACAGGTCAAACGATGCAGGAGGAGGAGGTAGTTGGCAAAGTTTAATGCTTAGGTCATAGGTTTGTTGAAATGCCTACCCCCATGTATGAGCACTAGAAATAGTGATGCTTGTCTTAGCAAGCACCACTTATAAAAGAGAAAATGAAAAAACATGTGAGGGAAGGAGTTACAAAAGAGTTTTTTTCTTCTTGATAAATGTGGGTGGAAGTGTGAGTATGTTTGTGTATGTAGGCCAGGCCTAATGCGTTTGCTCAGAGTGAATATCAGATCAGCTCCCAGCAGACTGCTGTCTCTTTTAAACCCTCAGTCTTCCAGCACACTGCCTCGTTCAAGATATTAACCAGTTCCATGAATGGTTGAGAGAGGGAGCTTAAGATGTTGGCCCACAGTTGTTTTTCTGCTCGAGTGTTGTGTTGGTTTTGCAGCAGAAAATGTGTGGGATGTTGAGTCAAATCCAAAGAGCAACATCACAAGGATTGGAGTGCTGTGGCGAAAACAACAGTGAGAATAAAGATGGGGTTTTACAGATGGTTCTGACCTTGGGAAAAGATTGGTTGGGTCTTTTGCGTGGGTGTTATGTGGATGTTCCCCTCTTCTTCCCAAGTCGTCACTCTCTCTGTTCCTCTTTCCTCTGTCTGTCTTTAGCTGTCCTCCTGCGTGCGGCCTAGTTTAGGTGGTGCTGAATTCTCAGTGTAGGTTGCATGTTTAATAAATCAGTTTGAGATTCACTCATCCAAAAGCAAGACATTGTGGGTCTGACGAGCACTTTAAGGTAGTAGCACATTTGTCACATGGCCTTGACCGGATCCAACTGACTCAGGTGTCCTCGTGCACATGATTTTACGGTTATTCCCCTTGACCAAGCTCTCAACACAGGTTTCGTAATAGTTTGTGTGAGTGCTGTGGTTTATCAATTAAAATCAGTTACTATCAAGTTATCTGCATTATCCGCTGGGCTGATTAATCAGCGTGATCTCATGGAAATTATGTGACTGTGGTGATATTTTTGCAAAACAATATTACGTGTTTCATTACACGTATTGCGGCGCATACATTATGTTGTACAGCAGAAACAACATAAAATTCTCCGTCATCAGAGACTATAAAGGGTCCACTTTTATTTGTGTACACTCACAATAACAACAAAACCTTGTGCTTTTGTAAAATAAAGAAAAATTAAAAGGGTGAGCTCACAGCAGTCTGTTCACGAGCATATTTCTGAAACACGTCACAAAAATGAACTGAAACTCCGTGAATACTTATCCGTGAAGAGTTAACATTTTCCTCAGAAGAAGAGCGGGACTCCGATGAACGTTTGCATTTTGAAGAGAGACTTGATCCAGCCGAGGATTCAATTTCAGATGATTAAGTAATTGAATTTTCATTAGTTGACATGCCATTTTATATAAACATGTACATATTTTACTAGTGGGACTGTTTCCAGACTTGCCAGCCAGGATTCAGAGTATTGCATTTTGAAATATGACTCCTAATAAGCAAGTTTTAGTTCCATTTAAATGCTGTTTCGGCTGAAGCGGGTATTCAAATTTTATGTTGTATGATATAAATATGATATGTAATATGGTATAAAATTGTGTGTATAAAATTAAGTAAAGTCTTATAGGCCCAGTGGAGGGGTCTTTGTCTCCTCAGGTGTGAATTACAATCAATATTCATGATAGTTCACGCCTCCTCGCATATGACCTTTCTAACACTAAAAGTGTCTTACAAAAGTTCAATTACTATATTGTTCTGTATGAATTAGTGATCAGGATGGTTTTCACATCATTTTGTAGCAAAAACTCTAGGCTACAAGATCCAGTTCTCAAAAGTCTTGTGGACAAATGTTTAGTATGTGTTATATGGCCTTATTTCAATGACTTAACATTTTAGATTTTTCAAAAACCACGCATAAATGTTATTTTCCTCAAAAATACAAACCTGTACATACATGTTGCTCACATATTATTGTAGCCCAGTTTGTGCTGAATACAGTGTTATCAGACATTAGCCATTAATGTTTTTAAGCACCTGAAAAAAGCAGAAATGTCAAGGCATGTCAAAACTTCTCCAGGGCCCAAAACACAAATGATAAAATGTATTACCTCACAAGTCACAAGCTAAAGAAAAAGTGTTTAGATGTCATAACATTGTGTGAGGAACAGGATAAAGTGTTTATGAACTAATGATCTACTGTTTTGCTTGTGGTTTATATGAAAGGAAATAAAATGTGTTGTTGTTGTTGTAGCGCCTCTAGTGTTAATTTCATTAGAAAACTGCCACGATGCATAAAACGAGGCACTTAGAAGTTATTTTGTAAAAATCTAGGTATAGTAACATGATCGGATGAGACCAGGTTGATTAACACAATTGTTAGTTTGTATAAGTTCCAAAATCCACAAACAATCTTGTCAGTGGATAATTAGGTGGCCGCAGATCACTTAATGGTAAACAAATTCTGTTTAAATTTTTTGTGAATTAAATATGATGTAAAATAAGCTATATTATCAGCAATTTCATGTACTGTATATCTCATTTGCTGTCAAGAAATTATATTATGTAGGCTATGTATCGGCATTATATCGGCCATCGGTCCCCGTCCTCTAGATATTGTCATTGACCATTGCAGAACCCATATAGGTTGACCACTTGTTTACAGCATGTGTACGGTGGTAGATGTTCATCAGAATCTTTTAATTGACATAAGTAAAAAAATGTTGCACACACGGGACCTCACCTTATGAAACACAAGAACCAGACCTCCCCATTAATGTTATGAATTATGCAAACGCTTGGATTTTAATTAAACATTGGTAGTGTATTGTTTTCTTGTTTGGGGATATTGAATGAGAGAGTGATGGATGTGTGTATTTGTATAGAGAATGGAGTGGGTTTCCCTCCCAAGATGGCAGTGGCATATTACAGTGAGTGATTTATGTACCATATCAGTCATGCCAGCATCACACACCGTCTAAAACGTCTGCTGCTCCTGTGTCTCTATCAAAATCCACTTGAGCTATCTCTGGCGTGGCAAATAACCGGTTAGAGCTCAATCCTGATGATGGATCCAAAACCGTACTACTAGATTTGCTAACTTTTCATTTTTAAAGTTCAATCTGAAACCCATTGATGTAACGTACCATAATAAATTAAGATGATAGTGAGTTCAGTGCACTTTTACATTTTTAGTGGTTCTTGCTAAAGCTAACACCTGTCTTTTATGTTTAGTGATCCATGTTTTTGCTGAACACATATTGTCCAGTTCAATGAATGCAGCATAATTTTTGAATGCCGGCTCTCTGTATCCCTGTCACAAACATTTGTTCAAATGACTCAGGGTTTGTCTGCCCTCTACCTGCTGTCAGTCGCTCCCTGCCTGTCCTCTACCAGCTGTCTGTCTGCCTCTTTCCCGGTCTCTCTTCCTGTCTATTTTGCTACCTCTCTTTGTCTTTTTCTCCTTTAGGCTTGCTTTATTAAACTGGATAAGTAATATAAAATCTCTCATTCACTCTCTGTCTTTTGCACTCTACTCACTCACTCACTCCACTCCACTCACTCACTCACTCACTCACTCACTCACTCACTCACTCACTCACTCACTCACTCACTCACTCACTCACTCAGGCAAGTGCACACACACTCAAAGTCTCCTTCACACTCTTAGACACACACACACACACACACACACACACACACACACACACACACACACACACACACATGCAGGAGAAGAATAGATAGGTGTTGAAATGTTGGCGCCATCTAGCAGTTGTTGCAGCAAGTCATTGTCACCATGGCAACTAAGAAAATTCAAATCTGTCCAAAGCCTAAAAATGAAACCTTTGCGAGAAATGTTGGATGTATTTCTTTTTCAACCAAATGTAAAATGGTTAGTTGCATAGATGCATACATGGACTATTCTGTAGCATTTGCTGCCTAACTGACAGGCTTCCCAGCAAGGCTGTCAAACTCACCCTTCACACATGATCGTTTCCCCCCTCAGGTGAAATTGTGTGATAAAAGGCCTGTTTCAAACAAATGACTAAAATGGCTAATCAGCCCTCCAGCTATGTTAAGGCTGGCATGACAACAAAATAAAGAATGATGTTAATGTTAAATATTTAAAGTTATCTAGCGACAATACAATAAAGAGGTCGTATTAACCTTTTCACTGTTTTATTTTATTCCTCCAAAGTGCGATGCATGTTAGTCAGGTGTTCTTGTTTTGAAAGTCATCATTTGCCAGAATTAAATGAATTAAATAAGCTGTTATTGGTACTGCACCTTTTAAGATCTCTATACATGTCCTCTGTTATGATTGGCTTCTTTGCATGTAAAATGAATAACATTGCTTCATAATGGTAGTGGGTTTGATGTCAGGTCCTATGGTTGGTGTTGCGCCATCTCTCTGTAACACTTCAAAACGCCTGTATTACTTTGTTACAGGCTCTCAAAACAGTCCAGTCTACTATTTGCCACACAAACTTTTAAGATCAGACTGAAATGATGAGGGACATTGGTAAAAATAGTTGGTTATAAAAATAAAAACTTCCACTTCTTTTTAATATTGGGATCCTTCAGAAGAGAAGAGAGACACAGTTGCTACTTTAATTTCAAACGATTTGTTTTTTAAAATATTTTTCCTGATATGACCCCTTTAAAGCAACTCTTTGCTTGGGACATAATCTTATGTGACTTTTTATTTTCTCTGCATGATTTGTTCGTGAATATTTGCTTATGGATTGAAGTCTTGTAAAAGAAGTCTTGATTATCTTGAGGATGATTATTATTGACTGAAATAGGTCAAAAATAATTCCTGGTCAACCAAACCTTTGTAACAATTGTCCATGAAATATTAAAGCTGCACTGTGTAAGTAAACTAAAGACTTTTGGTTAAAAATGAACAAATTACCATTATTGATTGAGTGTATATATACAATCAGTGTTCAAAACAATGCCCTTACCTTAACCCGATTCACGATTCACCTATAAAAATGATTTGTATTTTAAGCTGTTGGGTTCGATTTGGCGCGAAATCGCTGGCTTATGACATTCATCCATGCGTCATTATGTCATGGCCGCCCACACAGGAAAGAAGTAACGGCTGTCTCATGTTCCAGTTGGAGAAACTAACTATGCTGTTCAGCTCAGTTCATTAACACTCACACAGTTCAGGACAGCATTGTTGAGGTCTAGATGGATGTTTATCTGTTATCCATTTGGCAAACTTGTTTAACTGCTATAATGCTTGGTCATGTTTTGTGGAAGGGTGGTTTAAGCTTATATTGCTCGTTATGCTTTTATGAATCGAACATTACTCATGTCCGGTGAACATGTGACATGTTTTATATGTATAACTTTTGAAATTGACTTCTTGTAATTGTTATATTGCATCCATCCATCCATCCATCCATCGTCAACCGCTTATCCTGTGTACAGGGTCGCGGGGTTATATTGCATATTTAAGTATATTATTTTTACATTTAATAAGTATAGAATAAATAAATGTTTTATCCCTATCATTGTTAAATACTCGTTATACAGGTGAAACTTGAAAAATTAGAATATCGTGCAAAAGTTCATTAATTTCAGTAATTCAACTTAAAAGGTGAAACTAATATATTATATAGATTCATTACAAGCAAAGTAAGATATTTCAAGCCTTTATTTGATATCATTTTGATGATTATGGCTTACAGCTTATGAAAACCCCAAATTCAGAATCTCAGAAAATTAGAATATTGTGAAAAGGTTCAGTATTGTAGGCTCAAAGTGTCACACTCTAATCAGCTAAACACCTGCAAAGGGTTCCTGAGCCTTTAAATGGTCTCTCAGTCTGGTTCAGTTGAATTCACAATCATGGGGAAGACTGCTGACCTGACAGTTGTGCAGAAAACCATCATTGACACCCTCCACAAGGAGGGAAAGCCTCAAAAGGTAAATTGCAAAAGAAGTTGGATGTTCTCAAAGTGCTGTATCAAAGCACATTAATAGAAAGTTAAGTGGAAGGGAAAAGTGTGGAAGAAAAAGGTGCACAAGCAGCAGGGATGACCGTAGCCTGGAGAGGATTGTCAGGAAAAGGCCATTCAAATGTGTGGGGAGCTTCACAAGGAGTGGACTGAGGCTGGAGTTACTGCATCAAGAGCCACCACACACAGACGGGTCCTGGACATGGGCTTCAAATGTCAAACGTCTTACCTGGGCTAAAGAAAAAAGAACTGGTCTGTTGCTCAGTGGTCCAAAGTCCTCTTTTCTGATGAGAGCAAATTTTGCATCTCATTTGGAAACCAAGGTCCCAGAGTCTGGAGGAAGAATGGAGAGGCACACAATCCAAGATGCTTGAAGTCCAGTGTGAAGTTTCCACAGTCTGTGTTGGTTTGGGGAGCCATGTCATCGGCTGGTGTTAGTCCACTGTGCTTTATTAAGTCCAGAGTCAACGCAGCCGTCTACCGGGACATTTTAGAGCACTTCATGCTTCCTTCAGCAGACAAGCTTTATGGAGATGCTGACTTCATTTTCCAGCAGGACTTGGCACCTGCCCACACTGCCAAAAGTACCAAAACCTGGTTCAATGACCATGGTATTACTGTGCTTGATTGGCCAGCAAACTCGCCTGACCTGAACCCCATAGAGAATCTATGGGGCATTGCCAAGAGAAAGATGAGAGACATGAGACCAAACAATGCAGAAGAGCTGAAGGCCACTATTGAAGCATCTTGGTCTTCCATAACACCTCAGCAGTGCCACAGGCTGATAGCATCCATGCCACGCCGCATTGAGGCAGTAATTAATGCAAAAGGGGCCCAAACCAAGTACTGAGTACATATGCATGATTATACTTTTCAGAGGGCCGACATTTCTGTATTTAAAATCCTTTTTTTTATTGATTTCATGTAATATTCTAATTTTCTGAGATTCTGAATTTGGGGTTTTCATAAGCTGTAAGCCATAATCATCCAAATTATATCAAATAAAGGCTTGAAATATCTTACTTTGCTTGTAATGAGTCTATATAACATATTAGTTTCACCTTTTAAGTTGAATTACTGAAATTAATGAACTTTTGCACGATATTCTAATTTTTCGAGTTTCACCTGTATGTTTTAGGCCTCGTTTTAGTTCACGGTGTTATTGTGTGCATTGCATAGACATGCTGTTGTAGTAACTGAGGCTGGACAATACAGTATAAAAATAATAAAGTCTTCTATTGAATTCGTATTAACCATATCATGAGTTGAACCTCTCAAATTGAAAATTGTAGTACAATTCAAATATTAATAGTAGATAAAAAAACTTTAATACTCATATTAAGGTCTACTGGTGGTGGCTTTGGAGAGTCACCTGTTCTCTGTTTAAAGCTGCGGTGTCAGAAAATTCATTAAAATATGTAAATAAGAGTGTTGTTTATCTTCATCAAAGCAAGCAATATTTCTCTTTCAAATGTTTAATTGTATAACCAGGGCTGGGAGGGTTACTTTTAAAATGTATTTCACTACAGATTACAGAATACATGCTGTAAAATGTAATTTGTAACATTCCATTAGATTACTCAAGGTCAGTAATGTATTCTAAATAATTTGGATTACTTCTTCAGCACTGGTAGATTTTTTTTCACTTGTTTTGAGTATACAAACAAGTTAATTTTCTTGATAAACAATTATGATCACGTCTGGTAACGTGCATATAAAATGGCTAGAAATAGCATTTTAGCTTAGCGTAAAGCTAATTAAATTTCTTCTGATCCAAACTTGCTTCAAACTTACTTCTCTGTCTGCTCATATGAATGTAACACATCATAAGAAAGTGTTTCACTGCTGTTCAAATGCACTTTGGATCGCATCATTTATATGTATAAATGTTTTCCATCTGAACAGACTAAATATGAAATGAAACAAATGACAATAAAATACAAATTAATCTCTTCAGTAATCAAAATACTGTTTGAATGTAACTGTATTCTAATTACCAATGATTTAAATTGTAACTGTAGTGGAATACAGTGGGAATATTTACATTTTGTATTTTAAACACGTAATCCCATTACATGTATTCCGTTACTCCCCAACCCTGCGTATACCATAACATCAACATGAAAATAGCAAGTTATGACTCCAGTCATGATCACACACATTCGATGTCAAGGTAAACTCAAATTAGGAGATTCATCCGCCAGAAGAGCTGTGCCAAATCACAATTGACATATTCTTCTGCAAATTGTTTGCAATTTTAAGTTTCAACCACAGGTATTGCTAGAGAGCACAAGTTATGTAGTGCAGCTTTAAAAAGCTGATCTTTTAAAACAAGAAATGTATTATTCAAATCTAAGTCACGAATATTAAAACACCAATTGCATAACAAATGGGTAGAATTTAAGCAACACTACAGTGGAATGATTTGACTTTTTTTTCTCTTTCTTTTTTTTTCTAGCAAGCATATCAAATAACACAAAATTTGTTATTCATAATTGATCGAGACAGACATATCCTTTAACAAAAACATTTGTTTTAATTTTAAATGATTTCAGGGGATGGGAAGATGAGTTGGAGACAGAAAGTGATAAAAACACAGTCATTTTGCAGGTTTGTGAGGCAGTGATGAACACAAATCTACCTTCTTGCTGTTTGCTCACATATGGTTACTAGAGTCGTTTGTGTGCATTTGTTTTCAGAGATGTTATTGTCACAGATCATTGCCCATGAAAACAGGTTATGAGCTTATTTGCAGCTTTAGGAACAGATTATGCTTTATAATAAAACATGTTCTCATTTAATGAGGGCTTCTTAATGCTGTGATTTCCTGCATTGAAGAATTACATCAGAAAGAAAATTTGACTCACTGTAACCAAATTTTAAATTAACAGTAGGCCTATACTGTATATTGTAACAATATAGCATGACCATATTGCTTTTATTAAATTATTACTACATAATAAACATCCTTATACTTTATAGTCCCTGGTATGTAAACCTGTGTAGTGAAATAAGCTATACAGTAGCTAGGAGAACAGGTATTTTGCATAATTTATGTTACTATATTGTATATTTTAGCACAGCTGGAACACTGCATTGACCAATCACCATCCAGGAATGGAACCAGAAACTTTTGTTTTTGCCAAGGGTTAAATTGAGACGGAACGTTCTGGAATGGCATTCCTCTTGTTTGAACCTCTTGTTCAAAGATGGGGAAATAATTTTTCTAGTCGGAAGCTTTTCTACTTATTCGCCAATAGCTACTGTTTTGTACCACACTCCACTGTCCTCTTCAAGCAGTACAACCAGTGGGAATTTTTTTTTACCCCCGACTCCCACCCACAGCCCTGCTATTAGCGTTCCACCACCTCAAAAAAAAAAATGTAACCCCTAGATATAGCGAGCATCCACTCTAATAGCATAAAAATACAGGATGACTCTCGTGTCGCCCAACGGGACAACAAAAAATTACTGAATGCACCTCTATATTGTTGCATCTTATTAATTTATACTTACAAAAGCTTTGTAGAGGTCTAATTAATGCGTTTTGCTGTGTTCTTGATCCTAATGGGTTTTTAAAATCATATTTGATTAAGATTTGAGTTCTGGAGTAATTGCATTAGACTAAGAATATTTCCTGTTGAACAGGAAAAAAAGACTGTTTTGTCATCATCTCTTTATCTCTTTTCTCTCAGCGCTCTGCTTAATACTTGTGTGGGGTCTTGTTACTCAATCAATACTAACCAGTTAAATAGCTAACAGCTCATTTTTTTAGGGTGTTGCTAATCGTTCTGATTTGGTTTGGCTTACTTGTAACGCCTTTACCGCTTCAGCAAACAGCATAATCTACAACGGGTATCAAAAATGGTCTCAGTGGTCCATAGAAACACAGACACTGTATTTACACAGGCAATAGAAGAAACAAGATCCCTTGGCCATGTTGCTGCAATCAAGTCTATCGTGACGACTTATCGTGATGGATGGTTTGGGTTTCGGCCCAGTTCTGTTCTGGCACAGGGATCTGAACTTACCTCTTCTTTTCCTGGCTAAAGAGCCCAAGTGCCAAACAGTTGTCTATACTTTAAAAGAACCTAATAGATCGGGTGGGAATGTGTTTTGTTTCAGTGCTGTTCAAAGTCCTGCTTTTATGAGTGTTTAGCTCACAGCTGCGGCACAAGAACGGTGTCAGATGCAGCGTAACCTGGGCTAGCATTCTAGCTGCAGTCTGTAGTCTTACTGTACCTCTGCAGCCATCTGCTTCTCATCAGTGCTAATCACCCAGGACTCCCATAATTCTCTGTGAAGGCACATAACGACACACAAACACAGGCTGCCGGTGGAAATAATAACACCAGCCATGATGCTGTGCAGCCCAGGAAGCAAAGACCCGAAAGCCGTTCAGTGTCCCTTCATTTTATACACATTTTTCACAATTTCTTTAGACTTTCTGTTGAACCGTTCAGGGGGGACTGCCAAAACATTAAATTAATCTATTTGTTCAATTGTGGTTTATTAGTGTGGGAAAATGTATTTCAGGCAATCTCTCCTTTAAAACAGCATGCATAAACAGAATGAACTGTGATTGGTTGCAGTATAAGCATCATTGCACATTGACTTAAAGGAACAGGTCACCCAAAAATTATAATTCTCTCATCATTTACTCACCCTCAAGCCATCTATCACTCATATGACTTACTTTCTTCGCAGAATACAAGCAAATATTTTTGAAGGATCCATGATGTCTGTTTGCCAATAAAATGCTCCAAAAAGCTCAAAGTATATAAAGGCTGCATTAAGGTAATCCATACAATTTGAGTGGTTTAATCCATGTCTTCTGGAGCGATACATGAGAAACAGACCAAACTGGAACTCCTTTTTCCACTTTAAGTTGACATCTTGACATAGCACACATGTATTTGTATCAAGCGCAAGGAAGTGTAGAGGAAATACATTTGTTTCTCACCCAAAACCATAAATTTGTATTGCTTTAGAAGATATGGATTAAACCTCTCGTTGTTGGAATTACCTTTATGCATTGTATGGACAAACACACATCATATATCATTAAAAAAAATATTTGTGTTCTGCAGAAGAAAGTAAAAGACAGCAAAAGGATGAGGAAATGATGGAGAGAATAATCATTTTTGGGTGAACTGGCTTTTAATGCTTCATGTCAAATATCTGACAATGCAAGTCTCTTCCTCTTTTTTTAGTGTGTTCCTCAAATCAAACTCTCTCGCTCTCTTTCGACCTTCAGAGGAATAAATGAAACCGGGAGGAAAAAAGGCATGTCATGACTCTTTTATCTGCGTCCTTGGCCGATTAATCACAACGCGTGAAAAGAGCCCTACAAGCACGCGGTGCACACACTCAAACAGTAATAAATCTGCTTGTGGTGAGTGAGATGGTGACTTGGGTGCGTGAGCATGGCATTGATTAAAGAGTGCCGTTGTTTGCCAGACGTGGGACATGAACATTCTTTTGGTCATAACCACTCCAGCTTGAAGTGGCTAAAAGTGCTGATATGAAACACAAGAGACCTGGCCATTGAGATGAAAAGAGCAGCAGAGAGGCATAGCGGGGCACTTTTACAGGCCACATCTTTTTCTTTTAAAAATTTTCCTCCATGCATTCTTGCTCTGATTCATTCTGGATCTATATGATGGCTGTTTATTTGTGTACTATGTTAAAGCTGCTGACTGGACTCTGCTGTGTTCTCTGCAGTCCCGAGCACAGATGGACACTATCTAAACAGTTTACTCGCTCTGGCACTCTCTGACAAATGCAGACACACCTGCTGTTACAGCCACATCAGCATGGCACATTGCTGCTTTGCTCCAAGGCCCCAGGGACTCAAACCCACAGCCCGATGAATATTAGGCTTACAACTATTTGGCTACGTCATAATCACATGGGATGTCATGTAGTTTTTGAGAGATTGCAGGTACTCTAGGATCAGTCACATTATGCTGACCCACTGACTAGTACCTTTTCCCATCAGACATTTTTGCATTGGCTTAAGTGTGTATAAAGTACCTTCCCTTGTGACGTGATCAGAAGCTCATTGCATCAGCAGCGTGGTGATCCGTGTTCATATCCCACATTGAAACCAGGAAGTAATCGTGTTTGCATAATCAGTGACAAGCACAATTTGGAGGTTGCATTTTTACCCCTAACATTAGGTTTAGGTCTGGGGTTTTTGTTTAAACATGATAAAATATGCATTTCTCTTCACTGCGTTACATCCTGTACAACTAAAAATATCTTGCTTTACAGCTTGCTTTTGGCACCCCTGCTGGACATTTCACCCGGAAAATAGAGCTCTCACGTCCCCTATACACCCAACAACCCTTTTCGGAAAGCATAGACCGCTTTAAGCTAAAGAAAAGTCAACCTACTGTTTCAGATTTCACTTTCAGATCAGTCTGTTGGCAAATCTGAATACTAAATAAGCCCTTGGGACTCTATAACCACATGGACATTGTATTGCATCCATTACCCTACCAGTCAAAAGTGTGGATACACCAACTCATTCTTTAATAGCACTGAATAATAGTATTGTTACCAAAACTATTAAACACACAGAAGTATGGCAATTACATAGTGACCAAACAAAATAACAATTGTCAACATCAAAACTAGCTTATATATAAGCTTCTTCAAAGTAGCCGCCCTTTATCTAGATTAACCAACTTCATGAGGTGCTACCTGTGATGCTTCTTAAACTATCTTGAAGAAGTTCCCATGTATGCCGTTCATTTGTTGGCTGATTTTCCTTCATTATCCGGTCCAACTCATCCACTGCAAAATAAGTTTATTTAAAGTATTTAAGTGTACGGATTTAGAGCAAATGGTTTTTAAGATGATAAAAAACAAATTCAGTCTGGTGTGTCCAAACCTATGGCTGGGTAGTGAACTGTTATGGAATGAAGTTAGCAACCCCTTAGTCAATCTATATACTACATTAGCCATGCAGACTCAAATATTCTGCGGCATCTGCTCACAAAAAGCAAACCCATAATCATGTGGATAAAATATTCAATGCATTAGGCTTCAGAAACCTTTAATTTTCTGGTCCTGCATCTCTTCCCAAGCTCAACCCATCCTTTTTATTATTTATTAATTTGATACTTTTACACAAATTATTCAAGTAGTGTCCTGTGTGCTATCTAGTGGTACATTAGACATCTGAGAACCATGTCTTCTCTCAAAGGACAAATACCACAGCAGTGCCAGGGACGCATTATTCCTGCTCTGCAAAAGATGGAATTTGAATGTTCAGCCACTGGCAGCTACTTTTAAGTTATGTGTTCTGTTTGAACCGAGTAGTAACTCATCAATAACACAATGTTCAGATGCAGACTTTTGCCTCTTGTAGTGGCCAAAGATTGCATCAAAAGTGACTCACTAATTGCTTAGGTCAAATATAAGTTTTCAGTTGGTATATTGACGTAGAGGAAGGATCAATCTGATGCATTTCAAATAGTTCAAGGTTTCATTTACTGTTACTATGTTTACAGCCTATAATAAAATGGAATAGATTTTTTTTTCCTAATAAGAACTGATTTGCGCAAACAAGGGCAATGCCAAATTGTACTTTGTTACTGGCCAAAGTTAATGACATCAGTGTTGGGTATTTCCTGAATAACCAGCAGTTTTCCCCCACACCACATTTGATTGGCTGGTTTCATACATTGTAACTCATTTCTCTCTGCAAAATAAGGATGTTCTGCCTCAGAATAATATAGTACCCATGTCTTGCACTATTTATAAAGTATGTAAACTATATGCAGTATGTGAATTTTCTGTATGTATTGAATAGATATTAGTTATTTTTTTAACATCTTAACTGTATTTTATTAATTTGACTCAAGATCGGATTTAAATTGCAAAATGACATTTTATTTCTGAGATGATTTTGCTGAATTAAACATACAACTTAGGACACGAGGTGACAGCAATGCAGTATACCACTATTTGAATTTCTTTTGCATATTGAAAAACAAAAACAAATAGTTGCCAATATACTGTACATTGTACTATACTGCACAGTATGCAGTTACTACACGAGTATTACTGTACAGTCCGAACATAGCCTTATGTTTCCCAGAAATGTGCTAGTGTTGCATCAGCATCCCTTCAGCATCCATGGATCATTGTGGAATTTTTCCACATACAGTATTCTGCACACTATGTGCTCCATGGCATCAATGTAATCTACCTTCCTAAGTCTGTGTGTTATAAGAATGCATGTGCTTGTTATAGACTTGTAAAAAGGTTTCCAGGGTTATTTGTAGCCCTTATGTCTGTCTCTGAAACAGTGTGATATATCATCTTGGAAGGTTGGAAACCTTCTGGATTTCCAGCATTTAAGAATATATATGCATCTCGAGTCTGCAGCTAATTCAGTAAGAAGTGATTCAAGGAAACGTATTGTGTAATATAGAGCTCACTGTTTATTCTTACAGGGTTTGATCTTTAAGTTTCTGTTTGACATCTATGTCTCCTATCTGACTATAGACGAACAGGCTCTAGATATGTAGGTAGTTGGCATGTGGCCATAATTCAATGTATGTTCAACCTGATCCTGTTGTTATTAGGTAGGTGATGAATTGATTAATTATTTAAATACATTGTGAGTGGAAATACATTATCCCAGGGCACAATTTGCTGTGTTGTAATTAGATGTAGAAGAAGCGTATGAAATGCCTGAATCTCCTCAAGGTGCCCTTCAGGTGTATTAGAAGTTTGCTCCAGGAGGGGGTGTGGGCGTGTTTTATGCCTGTTGAAGAACTGAGGTTCTTTTGCTGAATTCAGGACTCCTGATGGAATTGGTGGGGAAGTAAATCCACTTGGAAAGATGGATGGAGGGCAGTTTTCCAAAGAGCAAAATCTCCTTTTCCTTTTGTCCCACTCAATCACACATTGTCTCTCTTTGTGCATAGTGTGGTGTTAAAGTAACTGCATTTAATTTACAACTTTAGGAACACGGTTAACCTTACTCCTAATCCTAAAAATAAACCTACCCCAACCCTTATCCTAAACCGTAACTCTAAATTGTAACCCTAACACTAAACCTACCCGTACCTCAACCTCAGATTTTTAGAAGAATATCTCAGCTCTGTACGTCCATACAATGCAAGTGAATGGTAGCCAGAACTCTGAAGGTCCAAATATCACAAAGACAGAATAAAAGTAATCCATATGACTCCAGTGGTGTAATCAAAGTCTTCTGAAGCGAGCCAGTCTTGGCTGAGAACAGACCAAAATGTAATTCATTTTTCACTATAAATCTTGACAGCAGTCTCCTTGGGGATTGTGATATCATATCAAGCTCGATTGCACTTCCTGTAGCACCATCTAGAGCTTTGCGCATGTGTCAAGCAGTAAATGAAATTCAACTAAACCCAATCCTCATGGGAGCAATTTAAGTTCATGTTTTAAATGTGAATTTAAGTGTAATTTTCCCCAGGGATATAAAAGACACACCATCCAGAGAATGTCTTTAAAGAGAAACCAGATGTTAAGGCAGTGTTAGCACAGCATTATCTAACCCTAACTTGGTCAGAGGAACCTTTTATCTGGCATCTCCTTAACGTTACCAGTTGCACACCGACAGAGAAACAATGAAAGCATGACCATGAAAGAGTAAAGTGGGTTCTGCACTTGCATGATTACAGACAGGAAGAGCCCCAAGCAAGATTTAAACCTGGGTCTCTGATTTATGTCACTAGCCTCCAGGATAAGAAAGGAACAGATGAGAGAATGAATCCCAACAGGAACAGATTATTATCATCTCATTATTATCTTCTGAGCATTGGTCAACCAATATTTGTTTTTCAATGGCCGATGCTGGTATCTTGAGAGCAGGGTGGGATGATGGTCAATATAATGCAGATATAATAAAATGGACTGGGATGAAACATTGATTTTCCAATGCATCGCAATCTTCATTTGAACGGTCTCGATATTGATTCTAAAATCCTAACATCGACCACTATGTAACAACCATCTACAATATAAGTAAATCACTTGTGTATGCAACCAAATTTCACGATATGTGACACAAATTTGTGTGATTAGCCACTGGCTAGGAAACTTTCAGATTTCACTTGTGATTGAGTAGTATAGTCGTGAAGAAGTTTAGCAGCGAGATCCTTTTACCGCCTGTTAGATTTGGGAATTGAGAACCGATTCCTGTTCAGAACACATTCCATTCTGTTCAAAATTCCGGAATAGGATGATCTTTGTGACTTTCAGTTCCGTTAACGGGTCCCCTGCGTTAATTTTCCTCCGATGCGGCTGGAACATGATACTGAAATACTGACTTTGATTCCAGCAGTGCAACAAATGACTCATATGAACCGATACGTTTGAATTTTAAAGTACGGGACATACAGCACTTCTGGTCTAGTCCGGTATAGCATTGGTCCGGTATTGCAAGTTATGAATGTCCAACTCGAATTTAATTAGAACTGTTGAAGTCTTTCAAGCTTGAAGTACAACATAGAACACAACGCAGTTTAAACTGTTACTGTAATGTCATGTGACATACCTGTGACACTTCAATCAAGCAGTGCAGTTACTGAATGGTTGTTCATATGACAATGTTTAATTACAGATACACAAGTTTTGTAATACAAGGAATATATATATATATATATATATATATATATATATATATATATATATATATATATATATATATAAATTAATGTTTTTTTAGATACAATCCAGATATAGCCTAGTTAGTATCAATAATTGAATTGGAAATATGTCCAGAGAATTGTATTCAATTTATTTCTGATTTGATATATATGCTCTGTAGCAATCTTAAAGGATCTCATCATTTGGCAACTGGACCGTAAATCCAATAAGAATTGCATTTCTCATTTTCAAATAATTCTTCATCAAAAGCACTAAAAGAACTACTGTAATCGTTACTGGAACCATTAAGGAACCGGAATCACTTAGAGGAATCGGAAATGGAACCAGAATCATTAAATTCCTAACGATTCCGATCCATTCTGCCTGTTGAGCGTAAAAGTTTGGTTTGACTTATTGTTGTGTATATACAATATATTTAACAGTGTATATACTGTATATATAATTTTGTATATATGTGATGTAACTGTATATATAATTTTGTATATATGTGATGTAATTTATGCAATTTTTAGACATTTATTGATGGAATCTCTATTCAAACATTAAAAAATAAGTCTTACAAATATGATGAAAAAATTATACATTTTTTGTCAATCAATAAAATGTTTATTTTTGAATTGTACCTAAAGGGGTTACCTAGATGGTTATAAGGTCCCTTTATAATTAACATCATTAGCCGAGAGAGAATTTGGAGCAAAATGGACATTGTAATCGAAATATATCCATAATAATTGAAATTGAATCGAAATCAAATTTGAATTGTATCGAATTGAGAGCTTGTGAATCTGAATCAAATCGGGACATCTCTATCAATACTCAGTCCTAATAAAATGATGGTTAATGATACATTGCTAAAATTAAATAAGCTGTTTTTTACTATCACTAATTTAGAGGCTCTTTTGTTTTAAGAATAAAGTAAAATGTGAGCTATGAATGTAATTTTCGTGCTTTATAATAAACATTTATTTCTACCTTATCAGTGTTGACTTTGTATGCATCTAGAACTTTTTTCACAGTTTGCTTAAGTTCACGTCAACTTAGCTTGAACATAGCTTGAGTCATTTTGCATCATGGTTGCTGTCATATTTGAGCTCAAATACCAAGTCCATGTCATAACTGTCTGGTTGGCTCATTCCTCTGTATATCACAATCTAACCAAAATCCCATCCCACAAAGCAGATAATGAATAGCTTGTCCCATTGTATTTGAGTCATATTGGATATCTGTGCTCTTTTGAGAGATCCAGTTGCACATTCCAACAAGACACAAACCTCAGTTTAACACCTCTGATTAATACAGTCAGTAGTTTGGTCACTGGGGAACAGGAAGTGGTTGAGTGTTGAGGCTGGGCCGCAGCCAGAAGTAATGTATCGGAATTTGTATTCATTACAGATACACCGTGGGCTCTCCTGTCTCAGTGCCAGCATGAGAGATCAGCCTGTTTCAGACTCAATAGAAGAACAGAGATGGGGAGAGGGGGCTTACTACAGGAATATGAATCAAAGAGAGAGAAAGAGAGATTCATTTTACTATTGTTAGCTTTAGCTTTCTCTCTTTCAGTATCCTGCTCACCTTTCAGAGGGTGCCAAGCAGATGTGTGTACATGTGTAAACTCATATTAAACTTCCCTGCTTTTCTCAGAAATATAATGGCCTGATGTCTCAGATGGTTTTTAGACCCTCTTGTCCTTGTCTACTAGGAAAACACTGATGCTGGCAGGGATAAATGAATTCTAAAATCATACATTTCCATCCTGTCATACCTTCTTACTGCCCTGCATTTTTGGCAGTTGCAGTTGTTTCTCATTCTGTACCGAATTTAAGACACCCAATTTGCTTTCTTAGCAAATGTCACTATAGTTGTATTGTGCAGTCAGTTATTTTAATGATTGACTAAACTAGAGTGGTGTGTGTTAATGTATTGCTATGCAGTTGCTAGGGTGTTCTGAGGGGTTTCTTACTGGCCCAATTCAAAAGAGCTGACCTCCAACTCTCTATGATTCTCTGATCTCTAGTTATGACTTGTATCCCTCTTTCAATGCAAGTCTGATGGATTTTTATGGCTGTTTTATAATCCGCCTGTCGAAAATTGTAAATCTGATTGCTTCGAAAGTAATGGCACACCTCTCCTCAACAAGCCTCATGATTTAATATGTTATTCTTACATGCCAAACGTTTAATACTAAGGGTTAGGAGTTCTGTGAGCCTGAGTAATAATAATGCTTGCTTTAGCAAGCACTACTAATAATATCTTGGCCTAAATTTTACGATCTAATCAAATCCCAATGGGACAAAATAACATCCCACTCTACATTATTTCTTGCACAACATTCCGTCTCACTCTGTGACAAATATGTCATATTACTGAAGTTAAATACATTGCATATGCTGTTTTATGTTGTCTTTAAGGCCTGTAATTTTCCTATCAGGCATTTGAAACTGAGGCATGCTTCACGCTCGCATGCTCACGCACAGGACTCTGGGCCATAGCCTGACCTATGTTTGCTTTGCTTTTACTATAGTTGTAGCCTTAAGCAGACCTTGGGCTTTCATCTAATGTTCTAGCTCAGAGAAATTAGGTAAGATTCTTCAGTGTCAAGAGAAAAGGCATTTCAAGACTGGCAGAAAGAGTAGAATAAGAATTATCAAGCTTTTACACATTTTTGCTGTGTTGTGATTTCCTTCTGCTGTTGCTTTTAACTCTCTGCCTGTCTGCGGGTTGCGTGTGAAACAGATGCCAGTGACGGCATCTTTGTGAGTCTGACTGGCTATTGATATTTTATAGATGAAACTTCCCTTAAGTAGATTTTCAAAGAACCATCTAATCCTTTCTGTGAAATACATCCTGGAAGAACCATTTCCGAGGGTTATATCAGAAAAAGCGCTGCAGTAGTTTCCCCGCAAGGCTTGAATCACCCGGTTTTATGAGCAGCACCACCTATACGTTTTTCCACCACCTCATTTTACCCACACTTGCATGAACTTTCACCTCTTTCTCCCAAAACACACACACACACACACACACACACACACACACACACACACACACACACACACACACACACACACACACACACACACACACACACACACACACACACACACACCCAGGTGTGTAGAAGGGTCATTGCATTCACACACCTTCCACTTCATCTTCCTGGACCCCAAAATAACTCTGCTGTTCTAATTAACGTAATTAATTTCACTTATAGCAGTTAATTATTTCAGACTGGGTGACGAATGGAGCACTGGAATGAAGGGAGAGAACGAGAGATGAGAGAGAAGCTAGTGGTCTCTGGAGTCAGTCTAATCTTGGTTTAGGGCAGTGGAGGAAGATTAGAGCTACTTATGCATTCCTGAAGAAAAGACGTGAACCCAATTACAGCTGCTGTCTTCTTTTCTTCTCCTTTCCTCCCTATTTTAGTCCTCCAGAGTGCTGCCATGAGTGTGTGTGCGTGATGATGATGACTGTTAAACTGCTAATAACATCTTAGAACTGAAACTCTGAGTTTAGGTCAGCTCATCCCAGGACCTGTTGCAGGCCAGAGATTGATTTTGTGTGTGTGTGTGTGTGTGTGTGTGTGTGTGTGTGTGTATGACTTCAGGTGTGAATGCTGACCTGACAAATGAACTGCACACTAGGTTGTGTCCGGAATGGAAGGCTGCTGCCTTGTTGCCTCACTGCCCAGGCAGTCAATGACTTAACAGATTTTTTGTATGAAGGTACCTAATAAAGCCTAATTTATACAATGGATGAAGCCAGACTTTTTTTCTCCAGAATGAACTAAAGCACCATAGGCAAAACAAAGCCTGTGTTTTATACTATTTGAAGAGAAATTTCTGTTAAGCTTCATATACAAAAGTTACATTTGAACAACCTTGGAGTGACAGACTTCAAAGTTATAAATTTTTTGTGTAAAAGCTGAAGTGTGTACCTTTTTCCATGTTTAAATAATTTATTGTACCACAGCCTATTATGCCGGGATAACTATAAGTTAGCCATTTGTAGGTGCTAATAAAAATTCAGAGGTCAACGGTAGGGCTGCACCTGACCAATGATTTTCCTAGTGACTAAGCCATTAGTCAACTAGTTGTCACATGTTTATGATATTCATTTAATTACTTAAATAGATATTTTTGGGGGGCATCAGAAATTCTGAAATACTAAACTGTAATAATGAGCATTTTAAATGTACATTTTACAAGCGTACGCATGAATCGAGCCGCAGCGTCACCGGCAAAAAGCGGTAATGATTCTGAATGTGTCGGAAAAACCAGCAAGGAGACTGTCTGAAATGTTTTTGTGTGAAATGCACATTAAGTAAAACATGCAGTACGCAAGGTATTAATTTAGCTTCCCACTCCCCACGAACACTTGGAAAATCCTAATAGGACATATTTATCTAAGTTATCTAACATTTTGCTAAGTAGCTAATGTTAGGCTACTTATACATTTCAAATGATAAGCCATGTTTGAGGTCGATTTGCATGTCACCTCCTTGGGGTCATCCTTTATCCTCTCGAAATTATCACACATTATGGATTTCCTGCTCGAAATAATTACCGCATGGACCAGCCGTGTAAACGATCATGTCTGTCTGTCACTGACTGTGTGACTTCGCAACTTACTGTGGAGTTTTTTTTTCTACGACCAACCGACCAATCAAAACTTGGTCAACTATTAGGGGGCAGCCCTAGTCAACGGAAAGGAATTGTTTTTGTTTTTTGCTGGCTGTGCCATGCCAGTTGTTCAGATTTACATTGGTCCTAGGCCCTAGCACCAAAAAATTATAATTTTAGTTTTTGCAATGCATTTTTGTACGAAAGTGCACCAGGAACATTATTTATATTTTTTAATTGCATATAAAAAAAAATGTTTGCAATAAACTAGCTTGGCAAAATATTACCAATTGATTTTTTTTATTATATTTTCAACCCATTCTTACTGATACCTTCAAGTCTCTCACAAATCATTCTCACAATTTCGACCAAAACCTTATCTGTCTTAGCCAGCTAAATAATGTTACCTTAGTAATTAGTTTAACTCCAACAACAATGTTTGATACATCACAGAAATCCAAATGAACAAAGAACATTATGTCCAAACCACTCCCGCGATTAGTTAACCAAAAAGAGAAATGTTAATGAGCTCCTTAGCACAAAATCATAAAAGTAATCCAATTGGACTCCACTGGTTTAATCCATGTCTGCTGATGCGATCTAATCAGTTTTGGGTGAGAACAAACCAAAATGTATCTCCTTTTTCATGGTACATCTCGCCATTGCAATCGCTAGGCTCGATCATGATTACACTTCCTAGTGCTTGGTTATTTAGACATCACACTAATGGACATCTACCTGTACAATACTTGGATGCCTGCTAAAACTTTATATTGTTAAGTGGAAAGTGGTCTTCTTCATCAATAATATACATTAGTATATCAGTAAAGGAAAACGTATTGATAAGTGTGGGAGATTTACAAAACACTTTTTAATACTATTTAATTAACTATTAAAAAACATTCCCTCAGATCGTTAAATCCATCCATCGCGATGCCTTTTTAACAAAAAGGCAAGGGATGGCACTGTGGCGTGATGTATTTGCGTACAAAAACGTCCCATTTAACTGGCTAGGCGTTAACTAATAAAATTACTTCATTCCCCCCTCCACCTCCCCCTCCAAACACTGGTCGTGCTCTCTCACATCAGTATTTACAAGTGCACAAGTGATTTTTGCTACAGGTTTGCAAAAGTCAAGGCGTGAAGATTTGAAGTCGCAGTGCTAGATTTGAGAGGTTGTAAGTGCTGATTTGTGGTTGTACTGTGCAAATGAATTAAAGTACAAACATTAATGTCTAATACATGTTTGTGTCTGTAGTTGTATTTATGTGAATCTCATTTTCCATATTTGTGGCAATTGTGAATTCACAAGCTTCGAATTATTCTCCGTGCAACATTGATTTGCAACATTCAACTTCAAAAATTAAAAAGTTTTCACATCGGTGCTGTGAGTGTAAATTTCAACTTATGTGTACAAATATTGTTTTTACAAGTTCTCAAATCCAAATATGCAAGCTCTCGAGTTTTGCTACTGATTTACTTTCATACAACTGTCCCCTACCCTTCGGAGAGAAGAGGTATTTGGAGACGGACAGGATAAGGAAATGTACATGATTTGGGTAGAATGGATAGAGAGGGATGGAGTGAGATTGGCAGTAGAGATAGGAGAGAAGGGAAAGAGAGAGAGAGAGCAGAAGAGATGGTCTGATGGTTATGTATTATTCAGTGAGTTATACATTATTAAAGAGAGTTCATATTTAGCTGTTACACACACAGGCATAAATTAAGAGAAAGAGGGAGAAAGCACAGACACAGACATAAAGTGAGAGAGATGAAGATGATACACATTGACTTTGAGTGTGTGTGTGTGTGTGTGTGTGTGTGTGTGTGTGTGTGTGTGTGTGTGTGTGTGTGTGTGAGGTTTAAAGAAAGAAACGTGGCTGTACAGATCAGCATTAATGCACAGAGTTAAACGCAGCGTTAATCTGGACCGGCGGGGTTCGGGCTGCGTTGCTCTTCATGTCCGAGATTACTGAATCCCTCAGCACTGTCTGGGCCAAATTCCAGTTCAGAATTCCAGGACTCTCATTCATGTCTTAACTTTTCCTTCTAGAATCATCAAATTTCATGAAAACCGTCTGTACTTCGGTTAGATTTAAACAGGCCATCCAACTCTGTTACAATGGAAAACTTTTCTCAGTCCATTAAAGGATTCATGACAACATACATATATGCGCCCAATATATATATGAAGCAGCCGCTCAAACGTCTGCGAATGCGGATTTGTGGCTTGGGTTGGAATCAAGTTCAGCTTGCTTTCAGGTTGAAGCACAAATTTTCCAGTTTCCATTCCAGTTTTTGTTTTTTTTATCCATTGTGAAACGTAAATGCAGTTAGCATAAATTCCAGTAAAGACATAGAGGGGAAAAATGTGCCATAGACTTAAACGATTGAATACAACAGAGATACTGGCCAGTTGGCCAATAATTACAAATAATTAAAAAGGTATTACAAATGAATGCATGGTTTACATCTGTGAGACTCTTTGCTGACGTTAACAAGTCAAAGAGAAACAGTGTGTTATGAAGGGTGAGGGTCAAAATCCCTTGGCTCTTCAGATATATCAATATATATATATATATATATATATATATATATATATATATATATATATATATATATATATATCCTTTTATATCAATATCTATCTGTATTCTGTTGCTTAACTTCTTTAATAAAGTGATGAATTAACTATATGCATGATCACATAATCAGTTCTATTTTCTTATGCATAACTGAAATATACTTTGAATCATATGTGTGTTGAATGTTAATTAGTCTCTTTTAGGAACATTCCAGAGTCTCTCTGTCCTGCACGTCGGCTGAAGGTCTTTTTGGGGATAAGCTTATTTGTGACGCTCTCCAGCCTCTCAGAGGAGGGGGTCAGGGGGAATGCGTTAAACATGTGTTCCAGATGTATTCTGTGTTTGATTGTTACCTTTCCATGACTAATTATATGGTTTAAAGTCCTATGTAATAATACCTGAATAGTAGAAGTGTGATTTTCTCTTATTATTTCTTTAGGGAAGAAATGTATGTTATTTCAACCCTCTCCTCTGCCCGAGGAGTGAATATTTTATCTCTCTGTTTTGGTTCAAATGGCCTGATAATGTGTGCTCTGGCTCTCTTGTGCCCAGAGAAGAACTGTCGTTCGTCAGTGTTTTGTGTGTGCGTTTGACCTTCTACCCAGTTTTTGAACCCAGGGATGCACACCAGGCCGACTCGAAGACGCTCACGACCATCTGCGAGGTCACTTCAGATGTAAATCTCGGGCTCGGACGACAAGTGCGCTGATTAATGTTGATAGGCCGCATAGCTGTCTATATGTTGTGACTGTATGTTCTTTTAGCCAATCAGGAGTAAAATAATGGAATGTACGTCCTTGCAAATGGTATAATTGATGTAAGATTTTGTGTAAGGTACGAGTTGACTTTCGATCTCCTCGTGAGACTTTGCCGCTGGCTCTACCAATTTCACTGCAGACTATACTTCAGTAAATTTTGGATTCTTTAAATTGCACTCCTCGACTCCTGGTCTTCTTTCTTCATATCTGGTCCGGGTCATAACTGTTATACCCCTAACAGTTAAAAAGATGGTCAGTGGAAGGTTGGCTGTTCTTTTGTGTGTCTTATGGACATCCCTTTGTGGAGACAGATTTTTGTGTGTTGGAGAGGTGGGGTGACTGGTTGTGTGTTGTCACAAACTTGTGAATATTAGGATATGATATAATATGAATTAGAATATGAACAGATCATTTCAAATAATCTTTTACTGTTTTAATAAACAGTCATTCTTGATGACCAAGTCAAGTGCTCCAATAAACATTTTACATGATTAATTTGTTAACTTTATCCATATATCTGAAACGGTTGGTCCTTGGATTTTATTAGTTTGTGGACGAATGCATGGATCAACAATTGGTAACACGCGGTTACTGATTGTTCTCCTGGTAAAATATTTACCTTTTAGTACAAGGAGTTCCCAGTTCTAATTTGCCCTATTATAAAATTTTATTTTAATAAACCAAGATTCCATCTAAACTTCAATGGAAAGAGTTTGTTTACATTTTTTCCTTTTTTTTTTTCAGCGTCAGTGAGTCTAATGCCTTGTTCAGACTTCCAGTAAAAATCTGATTTTATTGCATATCCAGATTCATTTTTGATGAGTCTTGACGAGCAAAAAACCACATCAAATCAGATTTTTCCGAATCTGATTCAAACTACATCTGGAGGTGGTTTCAAATGCGATTGAAATCTCAGTCCGGATGCTCTGGCTGCTCATTTCAGATTTAAAATGGTCTTTTGCATCACTCTTAACACGACACACAATGATGACGTCAAAAATCTGTGACTGCAGCACGGAACATCACAATATTTACCAGTCTCCTCCGTCGCTGAGTTTTTCTTGTGCGACAGAAGAGTTCTGCACCGCGACTGGACAGGGTGCTTATTTGGAGAGCGAGATGACACCGCTCCATTTTTTGAAAGCATCGTCTTGTGGGTACGCCTACGTCGTTACCTAAGCAACCCATGCAGATAGGTTGGTTATGTCTGAACACGCAAATCTGGTTTGATCACTTGCAATTAATAGTGCAGACAGTCTGCCTGAAAAGATCTGATTTGAGAAAAAAATCAGATTTGCCTGCAGTCTGAACATAGCCTAACACATCACTCACTAGTTTCATTGCTGTATCTCCATGTGGTGACCCATTTCTAGCAATAAGCCACCAAATCATGACGGGCTTGTGACAGCAAAAAGTTATTTTTGGGTCCCTGTTTGTATAGGTTATTATTCCTCTGAATGAAAGTGTTTAATCCTTGGGTAGATTTGTTTATGCCAGAGCCACAATCTCACCATCTCTCTGGAATCCCATATTCTCTGGCAACTAATCAAGTGTATGTGTGTCTTGATGACCATTATTAAACAGACATGCTTTGAACTCCACACTGACTGATGTCTGTTTCTTAAAATAACTGATCCGTGACCTTATCTCATGGTCCTGTAGTCTAAATGTTTGTGAGCAATCTGCTTTAGGACATCAAAATAGATGGAAAGGATAAAAACCATAACACCAGGGAAGAAAGAGAACGTGAAGGGGGGTATATTGTTTGATTATACAAACACATGCATTGCTTTGCAAATGCCTCATTTAAGTTTACCTCATCATAGTAAAACCATAGCAAAGAAAAGGAATTATTAATCAAAGTTCTACTTGTTGCAGTTTACAGCAAAGGCCTAAAGCAGTACCTTGGGAGGACTGTTTACACCATGAGCTAACCAAGCATGACGCAGTTTCCAGCAAAAGTAATTTGTCTGTCCTCTCTAAAAGGGAAAATGCTATGCGACCAGACACATTCGCAGTCCCTCAAAACATATTTCAAGTCTAATATACTATGTTAAGTGTGATGGTCTTAGGATCTGTGTGTTTGTGTGTGGATCTTCAAGGATTGTTGGCATAACATTTAGAGGTCTGTGTTAAAGCTGGCCAGTTCAATGCCCATATGTAATCTGATTATATATCTGTCCACATATAATCTGAGCTCTGAAACACACACACACACACAAACGAGTGAGATTTCACTGGAAACATTTCAGATCAAATTTGAATGCAGGTCATTTAAAGGTTAATTTAAAAATGAAAATGCTTTTTTCCCCAGTGATGCTTTTTGTTATGGATTTTATTTGGAAATAATTTAATAATATTTAATATAATTGTTAAAATTAAATGGTTGGAAAGGCACACACTTGTCTATATAAGGTCTCACAGCTGAAAATGCATATCAGAGCAATAAACCAAGCCATAAAGTCAAAGGAAATGCCTGCACAGTGGCCTCCATAATTCTTAAATGGAAGAAGATTGGAACAACCAGGACTCTTCCTAGAGCTGGCCATCTGGACAAACTGAGCAGTCAGGGGAGAAGGGTCTTGGTAACAGAGGTGACCAAGAACCCGATGGTCACTCTGGTTGAGCTCCAGAGATCATGTGTGGAGATGGAATAAACTTGCAGAAGGACAACCATCAATGCAACACTCCACTGATCTGGGCTTTATGGCAGGATGGTAAGACTGAAGCCTCTCCTCAGTGCAAGAGACATGAAAGCCTGCTTGGAATTTGCGAAGAAGCACCTAAAGGACTCTCAGACTGTGAGAAACAAAATTCTCTGGTCTGATGAAATGAAGATTGAACTGTTTGGCCTCAATTCCAAGCGTCATGTCTGGAGGAAACCAGGCAACGCACATCACCTGCATAATACCATCCCAACGGTGAAGCATGGTGGTGGTAGAATAAAGCTGTGGGCATGTTATTCAGCGGCAGGGAATGAGGGACTGGTCAGGGTTGAAGGAAAGATGAGAAAATACAGACATATCCTTAATGAAAACCTGGACCAGAAGTTTCCATCAGGACAATGACCCTAAGCACACAGCCAAGACAACACAAGAGTGGCTTAGGGTCAACTATGTGAATATCCTTGAGTGGCCCAGCCAGAGCCCGTACATGAACCTGGCTGTCCATCGACGGTCCTCATCCAACCTGACAGAGCTTGAGAGGATCTGCAGTGAAGAATGGCAGAAATTCTCCAAATCCAGGTGTGCAAAGCCTGTCACATCATACCTAAAAAGTCTTGAGGCTCTAATCGCTGCCAAAGGTACTTCAACTAAGTACTGAGTTAAGGGTCTGAATACTTTTCAGTTTTTTTTTTTTTTTTTAGAATTTTGCGAAGTTATAAAAAATCTGGTTTTTGCTTTGTCATTATTGGGTATGGAGCATAGATTGATGTGGAAAAAAAGAATTTAAAGCATTCTAGCATACAGCTGCAACATAACAAAATGTGAAAAAATAAAAATGTATGGGTCTGAATACTTTCTGAATGTATTGTGTGTGTGTGTGTGTGTGTGTGTGTGTGTATATATATATATATATATATATATATATATATATATATATATACATATATATATATACACTCTCTGGAGTACTTGATTCTGATTGGTCAATCACAACATTATGTGCCCAAATATTTTGTATAATGACCGCTAATCTGTATAATTGATTTTTGTTCAGGCTAGCATAACTGGGCTGGTGTCATGTCTCTTACATCACTCTGTTGTATTTGTCTTGTCTTCATAGTAAAATAATTTAAACTAAAATAAATGTAATGTCCATTTATTTGTCAAGTAGCTATGTAATGTGGAATAATGGACAGCATGTCAGCCATTATGCCCCTGAAGTGGTGTATTTTGCGATAATGACCATTTGACCATACATTATCCCTACCCTTACATATAAGGGTACACTAAAGCCTCTTACTCCATATCAGAGAGCTGTGTTTTTTTCTTGCGTTTTTAACAAATAATTCACATCACTCTTAAAACAGAGATGAGATGTTAATGTTCAGGTGCTGAATAACTTTTTACTGCTGTCTGGCTGTCTCAGGTGCATGTGTGTGTGTGTGTGTGTGTGTGTGTGTGTGTGTGTGTGTGTGTGTGTGTGTGTGTGTGTGTGTGTGTGTGTGTGTACATCTCAGGGGTGTGAGTGTGTTCGGGTATGTCTCAGAAATGTGACTGTGTATGTCTGTGCAATTGTGTATATGTCTATGTCTCAGGTGTGTGATTTTTGAGTTTGTTTGCCACAGGTGTGTGTAGGACTGTGTGTGTTAATGCAGAATGACAGCTAATTATATATGAACACTTCCTGGGGCATGTAAACAATATGTTGCTATTGGCTCTTTGTTTTGTTATGGTTTTGGTCATGTTAAAGTGTATGTGTGTGTGCCGTGAGTGAGAGACCACTGAAGCGTGACTGATCGGCTTTATCTGATTGGCTGGCTTTGATAGCAGTGATGCAATAGAACAGATGGTAACGGATGACACCTTCAGTGTGCCCCGCCTACTCACGACACCCACACACACAGTTACGGCAGCATTTATGAGTGAATGTGCTTCCAAACACAGCCACTGCCATAGATACTAGCACACACACTCTCTATATAACACATATAAACTGTCTAATCTGTGTGTGTGACAAAGAAAGAGAAATAGAGATGTGTATCTTACCATCATTACCCTGTCATTTTATTATTTCATTTTTTTTCTCTCCAGTCGTTTGGTATTTTATAACTCATATATATCTTTTAGTTTTATGGCTGTAGACATAGGCATCGTAGGTATAAAACAAAATTTCCCACAATTCCCTCGAGTCATGAACAGCGAGTATTTCGTGCTTTAGGGCTGACTGTGACATCATCAAGTAATGATCTGCCACATTAACTTATTAGTCTTAATGAAACTTTCATTACACACAACTCAATATTACTTTAAAGAGCTTTGCTCCACATTAATTTGTTGTTATACATAAAATAATTCATATTTGGTTCAACAACATGCCACTCACGTTTTTGTCCGGAACTATTACGTCATTCAAATGTAAAAATGCAATTCGCTCAACAGTAACATGAACGCACATCATCTACTATGATGAACATGATGTCAATGGCTGAGTTCAGTCATTTTGTAAAAAATTTCTAAATAGTGTAATTTTCCAAAAACCATAAATAAATATAATTACAAGCTGAACTTCTTGACTTAAGAAATTTTGGCCTAAGTAGTTTGAAATAATGATTACTTTCTTCAAAAATGATCAGCCTATCAATGCAGCACATCGATCACCAAAGGAAGCGAGAAAACGAAATAATCGCATGTGTAGGATGTTTGCATTGTAGGGATGTACATGCAGATTTCAGATATAAAATCGGTGATTGAATGACTGATGTTTACTTGCTGAAATGAGATGATTTACTATTAAGTCAATTGGGACATTGGAACATTTGGTCATAGCAATATGGTGCAGAGTGTCTTCACTTTTTTGACGTCATAAGCAATCCAGTTCTATATTATATATCAGTGGTGACAAGAGAACTATCTAGCGTAGAGGACCATGACAGTGTCATTATGTTTATAAAAAGGCATATTTTGTTCAGGTCAAATTGCGTACCTTAAAGCACAGGTTTTCAAACTCTTTGATACCAAGGACCACCAAATATGATGAATCTCTTGCAAGGGACCCCCCCAGACTACTATCGGGTCCTTAAATAGCATATAACGTTAGTCTGCACGATAATAGTTAAAATGATAATCATGATTATGTTGCTCAATTTGAATCACGACTATTAATCACGATTTTTCTGCCCTTTTTAATTTGTATTATTATAGGGATGCACGATTTGGATAAAAAATATTGTTGCCACTGCTCTGATATCAATTATAAAATAAATAAAAAAATTTAAAAAAACATTATATAGCAGTTTTCATGTTGAACAAGGTGTTTAAACTACAAACTAGTAAATGATTTGAGTTCCCTTTAGTAGTACTATTAGTAGTTAGTAGTTATTAGTAGTTCGTATTAGTAGTTGTTGCTGTTGCAATAAACAATAGTATTATACAGTATATATGTAATAATTTAGCAGGCGGCAATGCTATCAAGCCTTTATTTGGATGGAAAATACAACTGAAGTTCTGTTTGCTAGATCATTAATATTGCAGATGTTTATGCTTAATTAACCATTATAACCATTTATTTTTATGTTGTAACTGTTTTTCAATAAGGTATGAAACTTGACATGTTTTAATTAATATATTTCCAATTTTTAATTATCTTAGGACAACATTTGACATTGATTTATTTAACATATTACTGATACTTTAGAAACCCAAGTATCAGTAATACCTGTTTTTTCTACTGTACTTTTAAAGAGGCCTTCAGAACTATACATTTAGATTTTTAAAGCTTTTAGATGCTTGTGATGGAATATTTGTTGGAAAATGTTTATACCACATCACACAGGTCTCTTCTTTCTATGTCACTTTTCCCCTCTTTCTCACTCTTCCTGTTACTTCCTCTTCCAATTTTCCCTGAATCTGGGTTTTTCTGGCCTTGTGTCTCTGCAGATGAAAGGGATGTTATTAAAACTGTATTTTCATGTGTTTGTATATTTCTACAATTAGTAATATGGAACAAAGGGTAAAGGCTGAACCCATGGCCCTCTGTTTACACCATTTTCACTCTGAACTTTTGATTTAATGATTGTTTGATCTTAATAATTGTTTTTGATTGTCATGTCAACAGTTGAAAGTTGTTAGGTTTGTGATAGTGAAAGAAGGGTGTGTTCTCAGAGACGAAGTTGTCCCAAGATGTCTGCAGTGTTTTAGAGGTCATTCGCATAGGTTGTTGTGCTGTGTTCCTTTCAAAGTCGAGTGTGGGAAATTCCCACTTGATACTGTATGTCCGACTGCTGTCTATAAAGGTGTTCAATTGCTCTGCTCTTAAAATGACACACAAGGAAACATAATGGCAGTGCTATTATTAGCTTTGCAGTTTCATTGTCAACAAAGATATCTCAAAGCAACCAAATTGTGGAGAATATTTATTACTATGCAGTGCTAGTATTTGTTTTGCAGGTGTAAAATTGTCAACAGAGAGTCATTTACTGTGTTTTAAACACCTGTGTCTCTAAATCTTTGAGGTTTTATTGTCATGTCATGTAGGAACTTGACTAGCTGATGCATTTTATGTACTTAAAAGTGAATGATTATCATTAATTATGTATATCTCCTTAGGCGTTGACATGTTCATGTTGTAGACTTGCATCTTGGTGAAACTGAATTGAAGTTTTGATGTTGAAAGTCCAACTATAAGTGGTGTTACGTTGCACTTTTTCCCAAGTAGGAAGTTAGAAATTCCAACTTCCAATCTGATTGGCTGGTTTTATGCAATGTCTGGGATAGGGATGCTCAAATAAAAACAATTTCTCTCGATCCAATTCCGATACCTGAACTCTCAGCCGATATCGATCCTGATCAGATACAGTATTGTTTTTCTCTTAATCAGTTTAGAATATCTATGCCTCACTTTGTGGAACACTTTATGGTGCCCCCTGCAAGATACTGTCCCAGGCAGCTGCCCATGTCACCCATGCCTAAATCCACCACTGATTGAGAGTAATCTTATGTGTAAAGAAACAAAAAACTCTGGAAAAACAACAGCAGCAACAACAATAATAATAATACAAATGCACATTTTATTTTAAAATAGTAATTTATTTCAGTTGTAATTTCTTACATTTAAAACCCTGTGGTTTTTATTTTTGACAGAACATTCTGGAAAACAGTGTGTCTTTTTGTGGGCTAGTTCACAGTACTTTAATAATATGCTTTTCATTTCAAATCAGGTGAATTGCTTTTCCAGTTCTGATCTCAGTGCATGTTATAAGCGAACCAAACTATCAAGCATCTACATCTGAGATGTTCTTCATGTTCATGTTACGTGCTGCTTTGAGAGTAGAAAACCGTAGCACGTCAGCCTGCATGTGCTATCTATGCGTGTGCATGACAACAGAGCACAAAGATTTTAAATGCAGTCTTTTGAGGTTTTCAAATCTTTTGTCTTCAAGAGACTTATGAACTATTTTAATGGTGCTTTTTTAAAGGTACTTTTTTGGTTCTTTTATGCCATTTTTGGAGCTTGACACTAACACACGATATTGCATTTGGATCGGGCTCATCGGACCAATACCTGATCCGGTAAAAACATCAGTATCTGAGCCGATACTGATTGAGGTATCTGATTGGTGATTCCATAGCCTGGGAGTCTGGGTGCAATGGTTTTATGGCACTTGACCCAGCCCAATTCACCAAACCCACTTGCGCCTAGACTTAGCGCATGCTTGCATTAAAAACCAAAACTTTATGGCCTAATTTTTTATCCACTGGCTTTGACCCATTTACTTTGTGTGTTTGACTTCTTGTACAACACCGCGCTTAATGCTAGCACTCAGGAAACATGAAACATGGCCCTCCGATTTAATCGCTGCTGAACGATACATTAAAAACAAACTTTTATTGGCAATTTTACATGACCCTGTTTTTTTCCTGTTTAAGTGAGTAGTTGCTGGCCAGAATAAACTACAGTAAGTGGACCAGGTTTGCAATACCGATATCCAAAAGTTCTCTTTTAGCCACGCCACTTTACAATCGCACACCTCTTACAGTATGACTGACAGGTGTGTTTATCCTCAGTTGTGACAGTGGCCTGGCTGCACTAGAAACCAGAGCAGAATATGACCAGCAGAAATATTTTATCTTACACAGTAAGGGTAAAATCATCCACTGACTTTCGTTTGCAGCAGTGAGAATTATCTTACTGTACAGCACAGCGAGAGAGTAAAATAGTGTTTTTGTATGGTGAGATGAATAATGTTGACTCATAAAACAGTGCTTGAGAGTATTTTACTGTTTGACTGTGGCGTTAAAATACACTCATACATGTGTGTTTCACATGTTGATGTGTGTTTTTGTGAAGATGCTGGAGTGTAAAAAAAAACTATACATATGTTTATTTATCTATATCTTGGAAACAAATTGGGCCTATTTTGTTTTATCTCCCTCTTAGCCCCTTCCAAATCTCCTTTAGCACCTCCTAAACTAATATTAACTTCTTCTAGCACATTTAGTACAACCCTAATCACATTTCAGTCTCCTTTTTACTTATTCAGAACAAAACTAAATTTGCAAACAGAATTTATGTAATGCAAAACAATAGTTTGATCCATTTACACCAGTCACCAAGGCTTCTGTGCTGGAAGGGAGATGGATAAAGAGTTTATTAGAAGAAAGATGCGTCTTCCCTGGTGTGATCCTTCACTAAGCCCCACCTCATTGGTTATAGTTGATTATGCGTTCATCTTTCTACTAAATTATGAAATATATAATACTACAATGAATGATTACTACCCCATCTTATCTCTTTCTAATTAGTAGTTTTGCTTAGTTTCTATAGATCTGTATACACTTAATGTAATATTATCTCTAGACAGAGGTAAACAACTTATACTAGTAGGATAAGGCCGACCAACATACCATTAGCCAAATAGTAGTTTTGTTTAGTTCAATAGTTTCCAATTACACTTGACTAGAATAATATTAGCATTAAACAGGGGTCATGACTAGTGCCATCTGGACTGGTCGATCAATATTACATTGTGCCAGATAGTACTTTCTTTAGCTTTTACAGTCTATTACACTTAACTAAAGCCAAATGGTTAATCAGAAATCTTAAAATCCCAGTTGATGTGCTTCATGTTCCATCAAATGCTGGGTCTTAGTATGTATTGACCCTGATCACAGATTTGCGTTAACAGGAAATTAACATAATGTACTAAAGACAATAATTTCAGAATAGAATCAAGTTTAACAATTTATTAGTCAGGTAAAGCCAATCAAGCCAATTACATAATCAATTCAGAAATAATCAATACAAAACATCTGATGCTTAAGATGAATCTTAAGAGGAACAGCTGCATACCTGACTTAAGCACAATACGTACTTTAAGCGCCACAGGGATTTCTGGCTGCAGAAAATTCCAATGAACAATGTGTTAAATTTCTTAAAATACCCAAACCAGAGAAAACATAAACAAGGGGAATATGGGAGTGGTTGGGTTTGGAAGTCCTGGGGTCATACTTTATCTGCATACAGGAGGTAATTTAGATGAAAGACCAAGAAAGTAGGTGTACCCCCAAGCAGTGGCCAGAATTTGTCTACATTGTTAAAACTGTATTACCGGGGGCCTGGGTAGCTCAGCAAGTAAAGATGCTGACTACTACACCTGAAGTCGCAAGTTTGAATCTAGGGTGTGCTGAGTGACTCCAGTCAGGCTTCCTAAGCAACTAATTGGCCCAGTTGCTTTGGTGGGTTGAGTCACGTTAGGTTAACCTCCTCGTGGTCGCCATAATGTGGTTCTTGCTCTCGGTGGGGTGCGTGGTGAGTTTTGCGTGGATGCCGCGGAGAATAGCGTGAAGCCTCAACATGCATTGGGTCTCCACGGTAACGTGCTCAACAAGCCACGTGATAAGATGTGAGTAATAACTCATGCCATTGAGTGCATGGGCAGAGTGTAGTATGTAGTTAGACAGGCAGGTAGGCCATCCAATCATTGCATTCAGGCTGAATGCAATGATTGGATGGGACTTTTACAGGCCAGTGACTGCTACCGATAATGGATTTTTTTTTTCAGAGCAGAGCACTTGATTTATTGATTGCTGTCAGGATGCAAAGAGACTTTCAACCAGTATAACTGCCACTGAAAAAGAGGGTATCTCTCTAGAGAGTGAATCAAATGCACTAATCTTCTGAATGAACTTCAGGATGAGTAACTGAGATTCTTCCTTTTGAAAGTCCTTCATCCAGAACATGTTACGGTAATTAGAGATGGCATTCTGGTAAAGGCAGCATGTCATTGAGAAGAGCTCACTTTGATTTCCTGTATTTTAAGAATCTGATAACATGAACAAGTAGCCCACCCTACTTACTCCCAAACACACTTCACTGAATCCACTACTGATATAAGACAAGACGTAGCGTGGTCTCTTATAGAGCACACACATCTTAACTGAATTTAATCCAACAAGTTTAACTTTTGGAGAGACAGAGAATTCACTGATGTCATTCTTACATGATGATCCAGACTAATCCAGACTTTGGCATATTCAGTGGGCTGAAACATTTATTAAAGAGATAGAAAGAGAATAGGAATGGAAAAGGTAGAGGGTGAACTAGTTAGTTTTGTGGTTTACTACTGTGATTTCACTGTCTCTCATTCTTCACAGGCTCATGGTCGCGCACACACACACACTTTTCAGTAGAATGGCTCATAATGGCTCTCTTTGGATTTTACACTCTTGGACTGCAGATGGAGATGAGACTCAGTCCTGCAGGGCAGCCATGTGTGATTTTTTTTTTTTTTTTGTGTGATGTCATAGGAATATTCTGTTGTTTCTGGCTAGCTCAAAGATTTTACTGATCAAAACTTTTAAACTAAAGGCCAGAGTTTCACAAACAGTTAAACTGTTACATTACAATTAGTGATCAAATTAGATTTTTCAGTGGTTGATGCCAATATCTAGAGAGCAAGGTGGCAGCATCAGGGTCCCGATCTGTCTTCTGTGATACTGGATTAAACGGGACAGGATTCTCCTATGCATCTTGTCTTTATGGTTTCTCTCTTCCTGTCACATACTCATACACTGTCTCTTTTTCTCCCTCTACAGGCTCCAACTACTCCAGTCCATCGTTGGCTCCGGTTGCCAGTCTGAATGAGGATGAGCATGTGGGGGGTGGGGGTGGTGTGCTGGGTCTTGCACCTGAACACATTCCCACCCCTGGCGCCCCCCTCAGCTGGCAGGCTGCCATAGATGCGGCACGGCAGGCCAAGCTGATGGGCACCACTGGAGCCCCAATTTCCACTGCGAGCTCCACGCAGCGCAAACGCCAGCACTACACCAAACCCAAGAAACAGGCCAGCACTGCCTCCACGCGCCCACCCCGAGCCCTTCTCTGCCTCACTCTTAAAAATCCCATCCGCAGGGCGTGCATCAGTATCGTGGAATGGAAGTATCCTTTACTGAACAGGGCTGTGGTATAGGGCTGTTTATTCAATGCAAAAAATATTTTTCTTAATTAGTGTTTTTATCTTGTTTTCCAGAAAAAAAAGATCCAAACACTCTTAAAACACGATATTTTTGCTTTATATATTTTAACAAGCAAAATGGCATAAGAGATTTTGTATTGTTTTCATTGAAATCTAGATTCATAGAAAATTCAATTGAGGTTTATGCTTAAAACAGGAAAATCTATTTGCCAATGGGATAAGAAAAATAATCTTATTTATAAGTTTACTAATTTATGCCTCTTTCAAAGCACATAGAAGCAGTGCGTGAGCGAAACTGAAGCAGTGTGTCGCAACAATGTCGCTGAAAACAATGAGTGTGCTTTTACACAATACCGCTGCTCCCTATAAGCAGACTACGCAGGGGGGCACCAGAAAGTCCACCAGCTGCCCTTAATCGCACGTTATACGTTATTCAAGGACCCGAATGCAATCGCTTCACTCTCATCACGCAACTGTGAGTGTATGTGTGTGTTGCTGTTAACCCTTTAGACCTCTCTATTTAATAGTATATATATATATTTTCTTTTTTATGCTATGACTTGCAGTATAATGTAGTTTTAAATGATAAAACCCTATGTGTGCTTAAGCTAAATAATTAAAATAATTACATTTATTTTTTGTAATTTAAATGTTGTATTATTTTATTTTGTTTCCTATGAGCTGTAATTAATACAAAAACACACTAGACTACAAATACTTGCCCATTCTGTGCAATTTCGTGTCAACTCATCTTCATGATGTCCATCAACTGTTCACTGGCACTTTAATTCAGCGTGAGCAGCACAGCAAAAATAGACTTGACACCAAAACTCCTGCTGTACTGCCACTCACGCACTGCTCGAACGTGTTGCTAACGCTTCCTATGTGAATGCTCTAACCTGTTAACATGTGCACCGGAAACAATATGCACCGCTTGCAGATTCCGAGTCCAGTGTGAAAGAGGCATTACTAATTTCAAAGTGTAACACTAGTGGAAGCCAGAACACTGATACAGGTCCTAAAACTGACTTTAGAAAGCAGTCAATGCTTATGAAGTTACTGTTTTTAATCTGTTGATTTTAGAGTTACATTCTTGGCAGACAATGTCTGCCCAAAGTGACTTCCAAAAGAGTCATATTGGGTTTGTAAAGATTGATTCAGGAGGTAGCTTAAAATGCCTGTTGTCTTCTGAATATGAATTAGTATTACAGACTTCTGTCTTGAATATCTCAAGATGTGTTCACACTGACAGCGATCAAATCATTTGTGGTTGACAAGTCTCTGTACTGTTGATTGCCTGTAGTCATTCTTAATTGATTGCTGAATCCAACTGAATCTGGTGGTGTGTCGTGTGAGCATAAAGTTGAACTCAAATCACGATCTCTCATTGAAAATTAATGTTACTTTGTCACTGCAAATCGCTGTCACTGTGAACGCCCCTTTAGACAGTAATCTAGCTGGGTTAGATGATCTGGGTTTATTGCTCATCAACAAACAGAGGTCACATATTTATGTTTTTGCATTGATTGACAGCAATGTAAGATGAGTTTAGTGATATAGTGTCTTTTTTTAACAGATGAGTGTATTTCTTGATACTGGTAGTGTGTTTAATGTGTAATATAGTGTTTGATTAGTTAAGACATCATTATGCTGCCGAGTTAAGGTGTCTCAGTGGCAGAAATATACTTTACGCATGTATGTGTATGCTGTACTTATTTGAAAGCACACGACCAACGCATTGAACATGCTGCGTTACTCAGGCGGTAACCAACTAACTCAAGGGGGCGATAGTTACCTTCAAATGTCTGTGTCATTAAACTGAATGTGTTCTTATTCAGGTAAGTTGCTATAAAAATATTGACTTTGTTAACTTACTCTGCAAAATGATCTTGCTCTGCCATAACCGTAGTTGAGTTGGAAGAGAAAACGGTAGAAGCAGACAGTTTTCACTAATGTCCTCTATAGCGCCCCTCCTGGCGGTGATGAGAATGCAATGTGCACTTGCATTGTTATGAATTTGGTCTGACACATTTTGAAAAACAACAACGCACAAAATCTAGAAGCTAGAAGTTATTACGTTCATGACACGAACTTGCATGGAGTATGTTTTGGCCTAAAAAAGCTTTGTCTCTTGAAAGTAATACTTTGATATACAGACTCCTTTACCCCATTGTGCCATTAAAAAGTCTGTGTAAGCACACTTTTTGTGGTATTTAAGCTACTTCAAATGCAGCCTCTGAGCTCATTTTTGCAGTCCAAAGAAGCTTTTATAGTGAGCATGTTTCAAAGCTGTGTTATAGTTTGTTTTAGAATAGTGTGTTTGTTAGATGTGAGTATCTCTTGCATTCAATTCCTAAAAGAATCAAGGTGAATTAAGATGAGCTTTGATGAGTCATACAGAGGTCCTCCTCAAATGCCCCCTCTTTCAGGAGACTCTGGGACAGTGTGTTCCTCTGTCATTTCCACCTCTCTCTCTCTCTCTCTCTCTCTCTCTCTCTCTCTCTCTCTCTCTTGTGTAATCAGTTCTGCACTGTGATAGGCCACTGACCTGTAAAATATGTTAGAATCGATTGATTGGTTGACTAAAATGCTTCCTAAATCAGAAAAAAGTGGGTCCAACTCCCATTCACAGCTTAAGCCAAGAACTGATCATGTCATCAATGATTCTGCCATAAATTCACAAAATGACGTAAGGGAGCAACTGAACTGCAGAGACGCCAACATATTTTTCCTGGGTAATTCTTTTGGGGCTCTTTCATAAAAGTTTCTATTTTGTCAGCTTTGTCCACATGTGTCTTCAGTCTTGCACACACTTGACTGGATCTGTATCTCCAGAGACTCCAGAGATCTCGCCTGTCTTTGGCTGTGTTGCCATGCCAACAGCTCCTCTCAACAGGCTTAACAGGTCCACATGCACGCATACACACTAATACACTCTGAAATATTCACTCCTCCCACATACACACATAAACACAAACGCATATGCATATTGACCCCCCCTCTTAACACATTCACTTAAACACTTTCACACAAGACACACAGTCAAACAAATTTCATTTATAGAAGTGTTATTTATAACCTGGCAAGACCCTTTAAAGGGAGGTTGGATACAATTCAGTATGTTTCTGTCAGCAGTGGTCTGTTTTTACTCCCTCTGGGACCTGAACTACTGATCTACAAGCATGTTTATCTAAACGGGTTACAGGGTCTATCGCTCTGTAATTCTGAACTAACCCCAGCGAGTCATCACTCAAGGCCTAGACAGCAGATACAACAGAAACATTCAGAAAATCAAGAACACATCTGTTTCTCCTCAGGACACGTGCCATGCAACTCAATGCCCATCTCGGAGAAATCCATTCCTGTAACATATGATGACACAGTTTGATTGCATTTCCAGCGGAACTGAAAGCCAAACAAACAATTTGGCCAGTGAAAAGAGAGAGAGGGAGGAGAGCAGAGGAGGAGAGAATGATAAGGGGGAGGGGGTGAAGAGCGTTGTCTTGATGATGGCCAGATTCTTGACAAGCTTGGCCGTGTTATTAACAGAAGATAAAAATAAAAAAATTGGATATGAGCAAATAAAGTCAAGAGTGAATTTGGGCTCTCAGACACTAATACTGGCTTGCATGGCTTCCTACTGTTACATAGCTATACTGTACATCTGTGGTGCAACTGTTTTAAACAGCACACATAATGGACAAAGCCAGAGCACTGATGCAGGGCCTGAAACTCACATCAGCTAATACTTAATATAATATTAAGTATTAATAGTTTACTAAATAAATGTATTGTTTTATCTGCAGTTCATACATTTACATTCTTGGCAGACTCTCCCCAAAGCGATATCCAAAATACAATAGTGCTCATATTGGGTTTTTGATGATTACTTCAGCAGGTAGCTGAGCATGCATGATGTTTTCTTGATGTGAATGAATCCATATTATAGACTACTGTCAAAAATACGTCTGTGTCTATACTGTCTTTTTGCTTGTCTGAACCAACTCTGATGTCATTACCTTTAACACTAATTCTTCAGACCATTTGAAATCATAATTTTGATGACTATTTTTGCAAACTGTGTGGCCTTAGCTGTCTACATCCCTTTCCCTGAGGATGATTCCAACGCAACCAACTCCAACCTGGTAAGTCACTTTGCCACACAGAACACATTTAGACATGAGCAATGATGGTGGTTCGTCATGATGTTGATGATAATGATGATGGTGCAGCAACATTATTCCTGGCCCTGTGATACTGAGGCCCACTGAGGTTCTCAATGAATTTGTCTACTCATTTGACTTAAGGGCCATCCACAATTAAAATTTGTCCTGGGCCCTGTGAAATAAGCAATGCCCCTGGATGGCAGTGAATATAATGCGGTGATGATGGTGGTGATTTTGATGTGATCATGCCAGGGCCGTAACCGCAATATGAGTTGAGTTTTTAATTGTGACAAGGTCAGTGTCATGTATTGTTAGTGCAAAGATTATTAGGTAATTTCTTCATTCTTTGTCTTTAATCCTGTATTGTATACAGCAGCTCCTAAGAGTCATCTTTTTATAAGTTTTATTTTGAATATGCCCTTCTCAGGTCTGTGCTCAAGAAATGATCCATCAGTTAAATGAGTAGTTTACCTCAAATGGACAATGTACCTTTTACTTGCACATTTACTCACCCTAATGTTGCTCAAAACCCTTATGCTGTTACTTTTTCTTGGAACATAAAAGAGCAGTTCTATTCCATAGAATAAAAGTTTATAGCAGGAGCTGTCAAGTTTCAAAAATTACAAAACTATAAATTGTTATTAAAGGTTCAGTATAAAGACATCATAACAGTAGGCCAATGACTCATGCATTATATTTCAAGCATTCTGGGGCCACACAAAAGCTTTGTGTTGTATGGACTATTTTATGGTATTTTGATTATTTTTTCCCTCTCTTTGGACCTTTGGGTTTTTGGATCTATGAACTGTTTTTGTATGTAAACGAGCAGCATTAGGATTCTTTAAGAGAATATTGTTTTAAGGTTCTATGGTGGAAAAAGCTTGAGGACAGTAAATAGTTTTGTGTATTTTCTTTTTGCAAGCCAGCTGATGTCATCATTTTACAGATACATCAGTGATAAAAATAAATGAAATTCAAATTATATTCGTCTTTGATACAGAACAAAAAAGAAAGAAAAGATGACTGAAATAGGCAAATTGCTAGCAATGTAGACACAGTGTTTGTACTCTATGACCTTAAAAAACATTTACTGCCTTTACTATTTTAAAAGACAGAGGACACCCGCAAAACTCCACCCCCAAAATGGTTTGGTCCCCCCCAATGTTCAAGACATGGTTACGGCCTTGGATCATGCTTGTGATAGTGGTAATATGACAGTGATGATAATGGTGATTATGATGGTAATTGTGATGTGATTGTGATGATGTGATTGTTCTAGAGACTGTGAGGGTGAGGTCATTGAAAATAGTGGTAAATATGATGATGTTATGGTTGTGGTGATGTGATTGTGGTAGTAGTGATATGATGTGATCATGATGTCCATGTTTGATGATGATGGTGATCATGCTTGTTGTAGTGAAAAATGACGGTGACAATAATGGTGATTAAGATGATGCAATGGTCGTGTTATATGATGTTATGATGGTATTGGGGTGTGTGTGTGTGTGTGTGTGTGTGTGTGTGTGTGTGTGTGTGTGTATATATATATATTACGCCATTTTAATTTAATTATTACCAATACCAGTGAAATTTCACAATTCTTTAGTTCTGAAGTTCAATACCACAGTAAAAATGTACTTTATGCTATTGAACACACTCCTTTTACTTAGTTTTTATTTGATATCTCTATATTATTTAACTATGGCATGTTGCCTTAGGGTTTCTTAATTAAGTAAATACTGCTTCATTTTAGGTAAATAATCAGAATAATGAGTAGAATAAGTATTAAGTAAACTAAGAACATAGGCTAATAATAACAAATAAATAAATAAAGAGCAGTCAGTGGCTTTCTTTTCAGTACTGTTGTTTGATTCATATTAACAACAGAATAGACAGCGGCAGATCAATTTGGCTACATTAGTGCATTTAGATTGCATAGTCATATGCACAGAAACAATATTTTGACATACCTGATTTGCTGCATCTGTTCGCATTCATGTCAGACATAAGTGAATGTTTAAGTTAGGCCTAGTCACTTGCGGAATGGGCATTGACCACGAAGCATCTAACCGCTCTGGCGCACAGCAGCATTCACTAATAGCGCTCGCGTCTCACAGTAAATACGGTATGTGAATGTGTTGTTTCACAACTCAAGATTTCGCTCAAAGCTTCATCTCCACACTGGAAAAAATGTACATTTATATGGACTGCAGTTGAAACACTGAACATGCATTTAGCTCTGAATCTCTAGGCAATGCTTATATTGAGGGGGCCTCCAAAAAACTACATCTGACTCAAATGCACTTTCCACCAGTGAGGAACAGAGAATGTGAATGATTGAGAAGGTCTTCAAAAGGGTAACATTGGATATGCTGATTCTTGCAGATACCATGACTTAACAAATATAGTGTACTAATCCATCCACACATCACCTCTGAGATCTGGAGCTACATAATGTATTTTCCCAATAAAGTGCCAAATCTATGTGAATAAAAGCATGTGTTCATGATTTTGTCACAGTTCATGTCCTATTAGCCAGGTGATAATGAAACAAGTACAGCTACTGTACCTTCATTTGATACACCCCTCTACTTATCAATGTGGAATGGAATCTTTTGATGGGAAGAGGTTGTCATGGATATGGTATCCTTGGTGATTGTAAAATGCACAGCTACCTTGGTAACAGAGTAACTAAGCAGCCAACTTGCAGAGCAGTCTGAGACACAACTCTTAGTTAACTTGCCATCTGTTAGCACCTTATTCTATAGTTAGTACATGTGTTTAGGTATGAAGCTCTCGCTGGGGTACATTCAAAGATAAATTAGATAAGTGCAGTGTACTAGACCAAGGACAGAGTCAAGGTTATTGGTTATTTGAGGGATACAGACAGCATTTGACTTTGTCAAGCAAGGATGAGCCACTTGCACACCACTTTTGTTAGCAGAATGCGGACACCTGTGGAGCTATGTATGACAGAAACAGAGCCTAGACATCAAATCTAAAGGAGACTGGTGTTTAAAAAGCATGGCTAATCAAGAGGGTACCTCAATCCCATATTTTGTGCTGCAGTGATCCAGAAATCTGTCAACACTT
This sequence comes from Xyrauchen texanus, assembly GCF_025860055.1. NCBI lineage: Eukaryota > Metazoa > Chordata > Actinopteri > Cypriniformes > Catostomidae > Xyrauchen > Xyrauchen texanus. Next base: position 16,631,017 of record NC_068322.1, read on the forward strand.
GTAACATGAAAATCTTATTTCTTTTTCCAGCATTTGGTACATTTGTCGTGTGTGTGTGTGTGTGAGATTTATCATTGATTATGAATGTGTGTTACAACCCGACTCATAGGTTGTAACAAAAAAGTGAGACGAGACACACAATTATTGCCAAATGATAACAAATGTTTTAAACGCATGCAAACGTGCAATGTTTTTCAAATCAGTGTACATGTCAGTCAGTATGTCTGCGAGTGCATGTTTCCAGTGTGGTGCAAGTGTCTTTTTAGTTCAACCTCATTAAACCAACAGAAAGTCCAAAGAAAATAGGCAGCACAAATAAGGACAATGCTCATGGTTGAGAACCCCCCGGAACGGCCACAATGTCCTCTAGCCAGCACCCCAACACCGGCACTTTTAAACTCCCACTCACGAGTCTCAGGTGTGCAACCATGCCCCTTGCAAGCCGAGCCACCTGCGATCTCACACACAAACATATACTTATAGGCACAGTTAAGCTAGTATGTTACAATGTGCGAAGTACTTTGTTTTAGATTTGTGAGAATGTGCATATGTGTTTGTTGAGTGTATGGAACCGCACCCAAGACTATGTTGCTTGGAACCGCACCCAAGACTTTCACTGACTGTTGCACTTGTTTATATGGTTGAGTGACAATAAAGGGATTTGGTATGTGCATGCACTGAGTATACATGTATTTCAATTCAATTCATTTGCATAGCATTTTTTGTTACCTTGTTATAAAGCAGCTTTATAAAAATAAATAGAGAAATTGGAAAACAGTGCATTAAATATCTGTATATACTCTTCAGTATGTGAGCATTGAGTATGTGTGTTAAATGTTGTGTGTGCGAGTTTGGTGTGTTGAGTATATGTGTGCTTTGTGTAAATCTTTTTTGAAACATTGTGAGTATTTGAATGTTTATGCATGCTGAATGTGTGTGTGTTTGTGTTAAGTACTGTATATGAGCATGGGTTGTGTGTGTTAATGTTAAGTGTATAGAGCAGGAGATATCTGATTGGTGAGATTTGAAATAAAGGATGTTTTATTTTTAGAGCACTGTGAGAAAACACAGTCGTCGAGATCCATTCTCACTGCAACACACAACACATGTGCACCCCTCCCCTACACCCAAGAGAGTGTGTAGTGAGTCTGTGAGGTAAAGTTATGCCAGGGTGAGTTTGTAAGAAACAGGGCTAGTCAACTGGCATGCCGCAGGCCCGCCAATCATCTTTGTCTGGCCCTCCGACTGATTTTTGATTAAGTTGTCTCGCCATCTAAAATACCAAAGCGCTCTCTGTGCAATAATCAGTGTTCGTAGGCACGAGCCTCAGCAATCAGTGGTGAGTTTAACAACACTCAATGGCTCATGCAACAGCAGTCAGCCGTCATTAGTTTTCCAGACTAGAGCGCGTGTTTAAGCTATTCTGGTGATAGTTTAGTTACACTGCCTTGGCTAAACATGGACCACACCATTTAAGTAAGCATTTGATATTGTCTCTTTCAATCAAGTATTTATATAAAATTGCTTAGTTGTGTGGAGTGTGGTCAAATATACACATGTAAAAAAAATTTCACCGCAGTTGTGACAGAAATGTTATCAGCACAGATGCACATTAGGCAACAAAAGGAATTGATTATGAAAACCGACCGTTCAATGAAATTGCGCTGAAAAGTTTGCTTTTATTCACACTTATTGAAGTGTCAGATGGGTGTGTCTCATCTGTGCAGGGTCTGTAGGGCTCGTTAAAAAAGTGATGATGTGAAATTGAACCTACAAATATCCTGATAATATTTGGTTCTATACAGCTGTGAGTCAGCCCTCTCAATCACGAACAGCATCAACTCAGTCTATTTTTTTGCCAGTGATTTCCTACACAAAAATCGAACTCCTGCTCTGGCTATTGTGTGCCAATTTACAATATTTGCAGGACTCGTTTTTTCCTCACTGAATAGGATGATACTTTATAGAGAAAATGGAAGAAAAGACAATGATTTGTTAGTTAAGAGTATAAGTCATGTTTGTTCTTCAGCCAGATCTTATGACGGAATTTATGGTCAGATCTTAAAAAAATTACAATTTAAAATACATTATACCCTGTGACTATTTTAATATGAATAAATGCACAGTATTAAGGGTGGTTTTTAAGTATCATGTTACTTGCGATGAAAGTGTTAGCTAAGATAAATACAGAGAAAATGTCATCTGGATAATCTGGCCCCCGCAAGAAAGTATTTGAAGAGCCCTGGCGTAAGAAGTGTGCGTGTGTGGTAAAGGTACGTATGTAGAAAGAGTGGGAAAGGGTCGGAGCTCTGTGGGGACAGTGCAGTATTTTAAGGCAGCTAAAAACATCACCAGTGCAAAAAGTGACCCACATACAGTACATCTCTCTCTCTCTCTCTCTCTCTCTCTCTCTCTCTCTCTCTCTCTCTTTCCACAGCATCCTCTACCTGTTCCGTTGAGTATTGCAGCCCAGTCTGACCTTAAACTGGCCAGATAGACACAAGCATATAGCTGCTGAGTGTTCTGTGACTCCACAGAGATGCATGAAGTTGTGTGTTCACAGACCTTTGTTTGGTGTGCATGTGAATGTGTGTGTGATGGAGAGAGGGCAAGGAGAATGTTCTGTCCTTCTCTGTGATGCTGTTGCAGTGAGTTTGGGATCCTTTTCTCTCTGTCTCTTTAATCTCACTGAATGTTCTCCGATCTGCTGCTGCTGTCACCATGCCTACCAGGAAATTTCCACTCCACTAGATGAGGTCATTGTTAAAGAGCTCACAAATTATTTCTCTCTTTATTTTATCTATCATTGTTTCTTTCCGCTGAGGGAGAGGATGATAAAGGATGGAAATTAAGAAGAACAGTTAGACCTTCTCAATCAGGACTATTTGAAATCTGTCTATCTGCCTGTTTATCTGATCAAATACACACTGTACACTTTGGCACTATGGTAATGAAAGTATGGGACCGCTAGCTAGCAAGATATCTGGGCTCTGTGTATGTAAATATTTGAGCAGTAACCTGTGTATTTGTTCATCTTTAGCACCTGTTTTACCTTTAATGTGCGGTCATCCATGCGAAGATCACTTGGTTGTCAAGATCAAATCCATCCACACCTTCAGTACCTTTCTCTGCTTGGTCTCATTTCTGTTTTACATTCTCACTCCTTCGTATGAGACCTTCGCTGACATTTAAAGCTGTGCATAAATCTATCCCCTGTGTGTGTTTGTTTTGGATGGGTGGGGTTACGGTAGGCTTCTTAAACGAATCAAAGGTGTTTCAATTCAAGTTAAGCTGTGCTGATGTCACATGAAGCTCAGTTATTTAACATATGTATTATGTATGTGTTCCTTGCCACAGTCACCATCAGCTTGCTCACTGGGGTTCTAGATACAATTATTATTTACTTATTTATTTTTATACACAATTTACAATCATATTTAATCAAACTACACAATGATGAGAATCAAAGACTTTATAGATATTACAGTTTTATTTTCTGTTAATGCATGATTTTCTGTAAAGCTGCTTTGAAACAATGCTTGTTGTAAAAAGCGCTATACAAATACAAATGACTTGACTTTGTACAGAACATAGCTAAGTATAGGGATGATTTATATTCTAACAGGAAAGCAAAATGCCATACTGCTGCTGCTTGCAAATCAAATGCCTCTCTTGTTCGTTTTTTCCTTGTGGAAGGTGTTGAGGTACAGTAATTCCTTGTTTTGTTTGTGTTTTCTTGTATCATGTCTTCATATTGAGGAAAGCTGTGTAAGACTCAATCCTTTTCTTTTTCTTTTCAAATGATTATGGAAAAGCTTTCCAGCATTAGACTTTCTCAATCTTAGAGGATCCTAAATTCTTCTCTTTCGAACACTTGACTGTATTTGGATGACGAATATCCTCCTTCGTCAATCCTCAGTGGAGAAAGGCCATGTATGTACAGTAGGTTTTGATGCACGGGGGCCACACATGGCAAATGCAACAGATGTTTGTTTCATGTTTTTCAGATTGTGTGCAGAGAAGGATGATTTAGTGTGTGTGGGCTAAATTACTTCAATAATAAGCGTTTGATCCTTTACTTCCGTGGTGGTTGTATACATTATTAGGTTCCTGTTTGTCTGGAGCTCTGTTCTGTGAATGTGGATTTCTGTTCAGTGTTGGACTTGAATATTTATCAAAACTTGTGCATGTAGAGGGTCATTGCTGTTTTTAAGATTTGATAAATGTTTGGCCACTTTCCAGATAAGATTACAGAAATTCTCACTCAACACGCCATAATCATGAGCACTGTGTGTTTAGGTCCTGGTAGTGTGTGTGTGTGTGTGTGTGTGTATTGCAGTTAGCCAAGAACCTTTAATTTGGTCTTCAGATCACCCTCTCATCCACGACGACTCACTGCCACCCTACACTCACCTCACCCTATAAATATGCTGCCTTCAGTTCCTACTTACTAATTTGGAAGTCAAAATTACGATGTGATGTGATTGAGTAAAATTAGGCGCATTGTGCGATTTCATATTTCTTTCTCTATTTTTCACTTTCTGACAAGGATAGGATGTTTTTTAACATTGATGCAATAAAAATGAAGAGCAAAAGATATGCATTAGGTGTGTAATTGTGCTATTTTTACATATTGTATTCTTGTGCAGCCACAGAGAATGATGGGAAATGTAGTTTTGTCACCTCTCTACCTGGCTAATCCTTAATAAGTTGCATTTTCTGTTTAGCTTTTTAGCTTTTCATGAACTGTTCCCAAAATGCATGCAACTCAATTGTAAAACAAAACTTATATATAAATAATACAAATTTCAGTCATACTGTTTGTAAGCAAAATGGACATTCTAACTGAAATACACCGAAATGAATTGGAATCGAACGCTTTTGAATCGGAATCAAATCATGATGTCATGATATATAGAATCGTGACGTGTGTATCACAATATGTATCATGAATTGGCTGGCAATACCCAGCTCTTCTCACAAGGTCTTGCTTCTCACTTCCAAAGTCATAATTACAAGAAAGTCATGTTCGAGTGCCTTGTGGTCGGAAAGAATAGGAACAATTGTTGGCAGTAATGAAAAAACTTGTCCAATACATGTTCTTTTCTCAGTGTAAAAATATCAACTAGTGGTTACAGATATACATAAGACGAAACTGCAAAAGCTAATAAGTTTGCTGTATTTCCTGCCATTCACTATGAAAACTGTGCTCTTTAGCATGTTGGAAGGTGATGGGTCATGCCAACTTGATAACTCATATTCACATATCACAATTATTTCTGAAGTTCCCAGTGGTAATTACAATTTTATGTGACATTCATATGCACCTTCCAAGTTGCCGACTTGTATTATGATAATTCTCATAGCATCTTAAGGCAGCATTGGGGTCTAAACAGGTTGTTGTTCTGTATGCTCTTATTGTTTTCCTGAGTAGACATGCGCTAGACAGACGTTTTTGACCATTGTGCAGCATCTTGCTGTTCTTTAAGCATCTTGTGCAGAAACGCTGTGTTTTTTTTAGATGCCATATCAAGATAAAAAGAACTTAAACTTTTTAACATGCATCTTGCGTTCTGTTCTGTTCATTGCGCTGTCTTTCATGTTGTCATTATGGGGTACTGTTTGTACAATTTTGAGGAAAATAATTTATTTAATCCATTTGGTAACATAACAAAATGTGGAAAAAGTGAAGCGTGTGAATACTTTCCGGATGCACTGTATGCTTAGAAATATTAGTGGTTAAAATGAGTAAACCATGTAAGGGTTGTGGGTCAATGGCAAAACAAAATGATTTTGTATGAACTATAACTTTTAGTGTTAAAGTCCTTGAAGTCATCCTGAATTAACTGAGGAAATACACGTAGATGCATTGGCCTTTAATTTTATCCGATGAAGGCTTTTGTTAGAGGTTAATTCATTTTCTATGTAGGTCTATGTTTTTTAAGAGAATGTTGTCCCTCCTTTGACCAAGTTGATATAGGTATCATTCAGTGAGGAGCATCACAGTCTTTCTGAATGCTTATGGCAGGTAATTTAACTCCATCCTGAGGCCATACTTCAGAGAGTAGCACATGAAGAATCCCATATCTTTGAGTTTGCATCAATTCATCCTCTGTGAAGTCCATCTTAGTAGACTGAAGTGAAGTCTGTCTGGCACATGCTGCAGTTGGTCATCATCACTCAGCAACACAGCTGAATTGAAAAGTCTTTAGTCTAGACTTAAACTGAGAGAGAGTGTGTCTGAGTTCTGAACACTGCTAGGAAGACTATTCCATAATTTAGGAGACAAATATGAAAATGATCTCCCTCCTCTTGTGGATTTTAATATTCTCTGTATTGTTTACAGGCCAGAGTTTTGCGATCTTAATGAGCATGATGGATTATAGCATGATAGAAGGTCACTTAAGTACTTTAGAGCTAGACCATTCAAATCTTTGTAAGTAATTAACAGAATTAAAAAATTCATATGAAACTTAACTTGTAGCCAATGTAACGCAGATAAAATGGTTCTGATATGATCATATTTCTTGGTTCTAGTGAGCACTCTGGCTGCTGCAGTTTGAACCAACTGAAGTTTATTTAATAAACCTGCCGGACATGCACTTAGTAGTTCATTACAATAATCTTATCTTGAGGTAATGAATGCATGAATTAGTTTACCGCTGCTTATCCCTCACTCACCTTTACTCACCCTTGCTAAACCTCATTTTACCCTGCAGTTACCCAATACTCATCCCATACAACTCACCCCAATCTACTCCCACAACTTAGAGCCTCATTTACTCCCTACAGTTACAGTATAAACCTAAAATGGGAGGAAATGAATAGTAAATGATAAATTATCTGTGTTATCTTGGTTTTCTCTGCAGATGCATATTTAATGCGAACACAAAGACACAGAAGCGTTATGGTAGCTGTGGGAGGCATTTTATCAGCCTGAACACAAAACCATAACAGCATGTGACTAAACGCCCACCTGCGTCAGACTGCTGTTTATTAAACATTCACATCATATGAAATCATATTCACTGCATTGATCAACTTGTCCTGAGGCCAGCAGTACAGTTTTATCACTGCTGATGTGCCCGAAATTCATCTGCACGCATCCTGGTACAGTCTATCCTAAAGAAACGGAGAATGGAAGTGAACGCTGCCAGAGAACGTGATCATGTCCTAAACTCACTCACACTGTTCTGGGATTTCAGATTGAGGACGAGTGAGAAAAAATGCTCTCTCCCTTTTTATCTCAGACCATTTGTGCTCTCACTCTCTTTACATTGATCACAGTTTGTGGGTAGGTGTAAGGTTATAATTTGGGCAGGTTTCTAACACATTGCTCCTCACCTCCTCTGGACCTGTCTTACACCTTTCATACTCCTCTATCCCTCTCCTTATTTCTCAACCTCTCTCCTCCTTTCTCTCCTGTTGTCAAAGCTCAGGGGAGGTAACCCAGTTTTTGTGGCCTGTAGCTTTAATCTGATGTTCTATAATACAAATTATGGCTGAACTATGAATAGTGAATCAGCCCCCCACTCTTAAGATCTCTCTCTCTCTCTCTCTCTCTCTCTGCATCCACCTCACACACTAATCAGAATCAGCTCAGGATGACCTTGCATTGTCGTCTTTGTCCTCCTCCAGTGGTGGCCTCAAGGGAAGGACGACAAGTCCCTCATTCTGACAGGACTGTTGAATTTTAATCTTGAGACTTGATGTCTTGAATCAATTCATTGGAGAACTAAAGATGGGTGACTGAAGCCCTTAAGAGGCTGTGGCCAGCCATGCTTCACTGTAACCCTGAAGTGCACACTGCAAGGGGAGCGTTTGGATTCTCATAGGTCGTTTCGAAGAGGGAGATTGTGATGTTTAAAGAAAAATTTGGGGTTCAATACAAGTTAAGCTCAATTGAAAGCATTATGGCATTATGTTGATTACCTCAAAAAAATATATTTTAGCTTGACCAGAGACTGTTTAGCATAGACGGGCCACTTCCATTTAAATGAATGGGTGAAATTGGAATGCCCAACCAAGTAGCTCTAGCACACAATGGTCATCGGATGTAGAAAGGAATTCCCACCTTACAGATAAAAGAGCCACTTAGAAACAGACATTGCATGCACATTAGCTATACATGCCAGGACAATTGCATGTTTTAGTGTAATATGAGGTTACAATTTATGATTCCAATATAAAATTGTATTTCTGATTTGAAATCTTCTTTGATCGTAATTTTGACGAACCATTTTTGTGATTTCGGTCTTTCCCCATTCAAGTAGATGGGAGCTACATGGTCATGACTGGAAATAGCCTCCCGTGAGCATTCTCAAGATGGCCGACAGTGGACTGACTTGTTAGAAAGACTTTGGCTTGACTCTCCTTTTCATAAAAAAAATTATATCTAATAATTAAAAAAATAAATCTAGTGAGGCACTTACAATGGGAGTGAATGGTACCAATCTTAAAATGATAAAATACTCACTGTTTCAAAAATATAACCACAAGATGTAAACCGTATGTGTGTGTGTTGACTGCGTAATGCTGTTAACCCTTTAACAACTGTCAAAAGTGCTTTTCTTAAATGTATAAACTTCACATTCATGCCCTTATACCCTCTGAAAATTATCCCCTTTCTCTTCAACTGTAACCTTGATACTTGCTTTTTTTTTTTTTAACTTGTATTGAACCAGAATATTCATTTAAACACATCCTGTAGTTTGGTATTTAAGTGTAGGGACGTTTTGTTGGGCAGCCCCATCCACAGTGAAATTGCATTGGTCGAAAATCTCACTCCACAGAGCTTCATATTAAAACATTTTCTGATTGGCTGTCAGTACTTTTACAGTACATGCTCATTGATGATTGAGCTATAGCAGGTTTGACCATTATCAGGTTATACTCTTCATATGTCTGTCCAAGTATACGCATCTCGTAATCGAAACTTTGAAGGAATTACATCAGCAGAGGAAGTGTTTATACAAGTTGCGCATCACCTCTGTTTTTCGAAGCACACACAAAACAGAGGCCAACTGTGGTGTGATTAACATGTATATACATGCTGGATGAAGTGTTTATATGACATTTTTAAAAGACAAACTATTGTTTTAGAATCTTGTTGCATTGAGCCTGGTTTAGGACATAATGTCAGTCCTTCAACTCAAGAAAAGAGAAATGTTTGTATTTATTTGATTTTTAACAATAACTTTTACACTGTCAAGATAAGGCGGTGCTGATAATTACTGGTAAAATGTCCAAATGCTGAGTGATGCCACTTTTTTTACATAAACTTTTCATTCTATGCACCATGTTTTCTGTCAGCTGTGCAAGAATAACAACACTCAACTTTTGAGTGTGTGATATATTGTTTCTTGTGATTCTTATGTAAATACATTTGCACCGCTTATGATTACATGACACATCAGATGTGACTTCTGTGCAGCCTTCATGGTGTAAAGACTGCTTTAGTTGGAAGAAGTGCATATAAAAGGGGTAGTCATGAAATAGCCTGCTTGTTGTCATAAATGTGTCCCGGGATGTGTGAATTGAAGTGGTGGGCTGCAAAGGGTCTACTTGAACACACTAATATTTTGTATATAATTATACTGTACATTAGATTCTTTTCTTTGCCAGAGCAACTTGATGTTCCTGTGAACTTGTGTTGTATTGCCTAATTACAAATTAGCTTTACTAATTTAGCTGACATTTTTATCCTAAGCTAATGCTACTACACTTACAACAGGAACAGTGCCCCTGGAACCTTCCTTAAGGACACAATTGTGATAGCACTTGTTGTGTTTACCATCCCAGATCTTCAACCACCAGGTTACACCGAAGCAAGTTGATTTGTATTAGTATTTGCTACCTGGTGTAGTGCTGCTGCTCAAGTAAGACCAAACAATAGAATGTAGATTTAAAGTAGGTTTCTGAATGTGATTTGAGTGTGCTTATTGTCTAGATGTGTCTTTAACAACTGACATTGTACGGTATCTGACCTCAGGTTCAAAAGGTCCATGTCTAAGCCTAAGACTGTGGCCAGATGAGAGCTGTAGGGCAGGATGGACAGAGAGATGGGATGCTAGCGCAATGAATGAAAGAGGAAGGGGATCACAATGCTGATTCTCTACATGACATGGAGGTGGTGTGACATAGTGGTATATAATCTGGGCTTGTAACAAGAAAGAGAGAAAGAAACTGAACCCAGAGGTTAAAAGCATGTGCTTTCATTATTCTCAGTTCCTAAAGACCACTGTGTCCTTGATCGGAACAGCATACTACCATACTACATACTATTTAAGCAGCTTGTAACATGTATACTGTGCACGGTATGCAGATTTTTTTATGCATGGAATACCCAGATGACCTACTACATTTGTTAGATGTGCAGTATACACCCAGAAAACACTGTGCAAAACAATACTTTGTAGTATACAGTAATCACTTCTAGTATTCTGTTCCGAACTCACCCTGCATTACCTGTGAAGATGGGTTCACTTCCTTCAGCATGATCACATGCACCTGTAGAATGTTCTGGATCAGATCTCCTGATGTGTGATTCCAGTTAAAACACTGATCATCAGTGGGCGTGTTTAGAGCTGTGAAAAAAGTTAAAGTTGCTAGGCAACATGATGAACACTTGCTGAAAAATTAGCTTTTAATAGTAGAGAGAAAATGAGAAATAGAGGAGTGTGTTGTGGAAAGGCAAAAGAGAGATGGGGAGTATTTTAGGATGTGGAACAGCTGCATCCTCTCAGCCTGCCAGGGGGGCTGCCCCCCAACAGACAAACACACTCACCACCTTTGCCCAACGGCCCTAACTATAGTTAGCTGTCTGTGTGCTGCCTAGCAACCACCTCCAAAGAAGGAGGATGGAGTTTAAGCACGTCCCCCATTCTATCTCTGTCCTTCTTGTTTCTGTGTCATTTTAGTTCTGTGTGTGTGTGTGTGTCTTTGTACTGTTAACTTGATTTAGGGCACAATGACTGGAATGAAAATATGGTGGCTCTGATTAACTATCTGCTCTTGTGGTCTCTACTGCTGCCACTGAGCTGATTTGGGCTGTGAGCTTGTAAGGGTTTGACAGTTATAACACAGCTAAGATGCAGGCCACTCACCTGTATGCTTCTGTCAGAGACTAAACAAGGCGAGTTAAATATTATCCATAACATATGAGGTTTTTAAGGTTAATGCTCTGAGTTTTAAATAAACAAAACCTACCTCCCTACCCTAAACCTAAACTGATAGTGTCAACTTGCGTGCTCTTTAGGACTCGTACCCCTGTCCTTTTGATTTGCAAGTGCAATGCTCTATCAGTTGACTTGTGTACACAGTCCAAAATTCCACTTTATGTTATGTACGTGATGAACCAGTGTTCAGCACTCACACAGAGCTGAAAACAATATCAGATTCGAATGTGAAAATTGGTTAATGTTAATCACCATCCATCCATCCATCCATCCATCGTCAACCGCTTATCCTGTGTACAGGGTCGCGGGGGGCTGGAGCCTATCCCAGCTAACATTGGGCGAAAGGCGGGGGACACCCTGGACAGGTCGCCAGTCCATCGCAGGGCCACACATAGACAGACATACACTCACACTCACCTAATGTTAATCACGATTAAGAAAAATGTACTTGTTAAACATTTCTATTGAATTAATGCGTTAACACGTTCATTTCGACAGATTTAGACATAAGATAGCATTGTACGAGAAACAGGGAGAAAAGTTTTTATGATCTTATAATCTGTCATTTTATTTGTGATTTGTGTGAATGTGAATTAAAGTCATTGTTGTTCCACCTTCAGTGTATTTCATCAGAAAACTGCTGGGATACATACCACAAGTCAAATAAACAATATTTTGTGTAAATGGTGATATAGTAATGTAATTATGTGAGACAAGGTAGTGTAATAAATTTGGGCATTGAGAGATCTGACTTGACTTAACGGGACTTTGCTTTATTACATGAATTATCAAAAAGTTTATCTCATCCATAGATTACTGCCACTCCTCTAATGTACAACATGATTCATATGGAAATTTCCCCTTACTCCTTTACAAATGAGA
>NC_068322.1:16645575-16680575 GCF_025860055.1 Xyrauchen texanus
TGTGAAATATGGATATGGAGAGTTTGGGAGAAAATGAGAGTAGGCGTGTGTGTGTGTTGGACAGTCACGTTGTACTACTGATGAACAGCAATGCCCACAGACCATCATATATTACCATCATCTCACAAACTTAATTAGACTCACACACACTCATTTTCCAAGCTGTTTTATGTTATCCATGCCATTGGATGCTCCTCCATCCTGTATCTTCTCTTTTCCCTCATACAGAAGGAATCACTCATGTTCTCATCCTTCAGTATGTAAATCAATCACTGTGAATGAGTGCACATCCTTCACCTCAGAGAGAAAGAGAGGATGATTTGTTTTTCATACTCCTTTGTTTTGCATCATTGTTTATTATAACTGTTGTTTTATCCGGTAGTGTTTCGGCAATGCAAATGCGTAATTATTTGTCATGCCAAATTCTAATAAAGCAAATCAAGAGAGAGAGAGAGAGAGAGAATTCTACCTGGTAACCCTTATGCTGGGCTGCTGGGATCACTGCAGGTCGTTTGTGTGTGCATCATTGTTAAAAATGTATTTGTTGGCATAAGAGGTTCTCTTCACTTGATGCTGTGCATAGTGTGTTTCAATATGGACGTGTTAAAGCATTACACAGTGTTCTGTTCTTTTCCATCCTGACACACATTTTGTAACATGATTCATGGCAGTTTATGATCTTAGCAGCGTGACTCCATGAAGCTACACTTCTGAATATCATGTCTGCTGTGCTAATGGTACAGTGCAGTTTTCACCATAGGAGTATGAGAATGGTGATATATGCAATTTGTTCAATGTTTAAATTTATATATTTTTTTCATCACAGTTTAAAGTGCAGAAACAACTAAGTGAGCCATTCATTCTGTAGGTTGACTTCCTGAAGAGTGTGAACACTGTGGCTTTGTGGCACTTTCAACATTGCTGTTTGTGTGAGCTACCTGTTTGTCCAAACAATGTTTTTTGTGGTTCCATTTGGTGCCACTAATGGTAGAGAAATGACACACCGTTGCTACAAGCAGAGATGACTCAACAATAATGATTTTTTTTTTCTTTTCTTTTGATTGCTGAAAAGGTCACCCTTGAAAAATTATTGAAATCACTGACTTCAATCGACAACATCTATTGCATGTTGATAACCACAAAAAATATTTAGACTTGTCCCTTATTTATTTATTTATTTTTAAAAGCAAAAATTGCAGATACTTATATCTACTAATATATATATATATATACACACACAAACACACTGGCAACCAAAAGTTTGAAATTATTTACAGATTTTGCTCTTATGGAAAGAAATTGGTACTTCTATTCACCAAAGTGACATTCATCTGATCACAGTGTATAGTCAGGACATTAATAACCTGAAAAATTACTATTTACTTCTTAAACTACTTCAAAGGGTTCTCATCAAAAAATCCTCCATGTGCAGCAATGACAGCTTTGCAGATATTCGGCATTCTAAGATCCATAACACTCTTTTCCAATTATCTGTTGTCCAATGTCTGTGTTTCTTTGCCCACTCTAACCTTTTCTTTTTGTTTTTCTGTTTCAAAAGTGTCTTTTTCTTTGCAATTCTTCCCATAAGGCTGCACACCTGAGTCTTCTCTTTACTGTTGTACATGTAACTGGTGTTGAGCAGGTAGAATTCAATGAAGTTGTCAGCTGAGGACATGTGAGGTGTCTATTTCTCAAACTAGAGACTCTGATGTACTTATCCTCTTGTTTAGTTGTACATCTGGCCTTCCACATCTCTTTCTGTCCTTGTTAGAGCCAGTTGTCCTTTGTCTTTGAAGACTGAAGTGTACATATTTGTATGAAATCTTTTCAATTTAATGCATTGTATAGCCTTCATTCCTCAAAACAATGATTGACTGATGAGTTTCTAGAGGATGCTGTTTCCTTTTTTCTTCTTTTTTTTTTTTTTAGGCTGGAAATGGGGTCTGTCTAGATTTGATCAAAAATTACTTTTTTCAAAGAGTGATGTTGCTGTTTTTTACATCAGTAATGTCCTGACTATACTTTGTGATCAGTTGAATGCCACTTTGTTGAATTAAAGTTCCAATTTCCTTCCGAAACAGCAAAATCTGTACATTTTACACATTTTTGGCCGCCGGTGTATATATATGTAACTTGTATCTGAAATTATAATTCCATTGTATGTAAGTAAGCACTTACTTACTTGTCTCTTCCTACAACAAATCATGTATCCATCCTCTCCTTAACTGGGCTGTGGATTTCACTCTCTCTCAAGACACCACCCACTACCAACATTTTTTTCTGTCATAACCTGCAACTGGCCTTTGTGTGTATATCTGGTTGTCTGTGTGTGCTTAAGGCATGGCTCTGTTTTTCAGCCATCTGTTATGGATTTCACAAACAATTGTTATTGCTGTTCTTCCTGGTAGAATGGACTTAGCACACACACACACACACACACACACACACACACACATACATACACAGGTGTATGGGTTGTTTGTTGTACAGTATTCAGTCATTTTACTAGCTGTATGCTATACAATCAAATTTGGTAATACAGGGAAATTGTCACTATGTGGCTATATCTCAGTGGTAATAAGATTTGAAGTCAAATGTGACTTCCAATTACTCAAATGTATGTTTTCTCTAGCAGAGGTTTTGTATGTTGATTTCATTTAGAGCCCGACCAATGTGGGAATTTTGATTCCGCTACTGATTTAAGAGGGGAAAATTCATTGATTACCGATATGGTGGTCGATATAGTTCATTTTTGTGCTGGAATGAAAACAGACCTTTTCTATGTAGAAAGACACCGCTTAACTCCGCACCGCTTAAGTCCGCCCTGACTGCAGAGCCACCATCTGCTCAGAGTCACCTCTGTAAACAATGGAGGTGGAGTGTGCTCTGCTGGACAAACTACAAAATAACACCAATTCTAAAGCATTGTTTTCTGCATTATATTTTCTGAAAAAAGTTTTCATATCTGCGCATATCGGTAAAACATACAGCGATACGATATATCAGTGAAAGGCTAATATCGGCCGACCAATATATCGCTATACCTAGTTCAGAACAACATGATCATACTGGAAGTTGACGTGTTGTTTCCGAGAGTCTTGTGCATGGTTGAATGTTGTGAATGATGGAAAAAGCTGTAAAAAAAAATTAAGCAGATCGTCAATGCTTTGAAAATAATCAATCTATAATAAATAGGTGCTATTTATCTGTTTAATGTTGCTGTCTGCTTTTGCAATATCTATTTATTTTTTCCAACTATTAAAAAAGTGACCGTTAATTAATCAAGCTATTATGGACCTGTTCAAGATATCAAAACTACATGGACCACAAGAGACTACAAAAGCCTACATGTGTAGATACATTACACCTAAAAATACTTAATAGTCCAATATTAATACTGTTTTTTGTAAACCGTGATAGACATGTTGTGGGTGACTTGACTTGATTTCAAGTTCTTAACCACAATGAAACCCCAATGCGAGCACCGTCTTGGCTGCGCAAACACTGCATGCCAAAGTATTGGTCTTGACATTTACATTTGCATTTGCATTTATGCATTTGGCAGACGCTTTTATCCAAAGCGACTTACAGTGCACATATTACAGGAACAATCCCCCCGAAGCAACCTGGAGTTAAGGGCCTTGCTCAAGGACACAACAGTGGCATCTTGGTGGTGCTGAGGCTTGAACCCCCAACCTTCTGGTCAGTAACCCTGAGCCTCAACCACTGAGCCACCACTGCCCGTTGATACATAGATTGCATCACTGTATTACCATGTTTTTGTTTTTGTTTTGTTTTTTGGCAGAGACCATAGTTTTAATGAAAATAGCCATGGTGCTATAGTAAATGGTAATTGTAAATGGTCTGCACTTATATAGCGCCATTTTAAACCTTAGCGTTAAACTAAACGCTTTACACCATTCACACACACATTCACACTCACACTCAGTACTATAGTAATATGTTTTTAATGCGCAGGGTGCACTCAGGGCTGGACTGGTAATCTGGCATACCTGGCATTTTCCCGGTGGGCCGACACACTTTGGGGCCGATCAAGGGTGGACTGGCCATCGGGAGAACCAAGTGGGCCGGTGGATCGGCCGCGAAACGGGCTGTTAAGCTAAATGAGCCTCCATGTTATGCAGAACGGACCACAAAACGGTGCCGTGATATGCAGAAAATGACAGCAAAGGAGAGCTCTGGGGCTGGTGCAGAAACGTCACTTATGACTGTAATGTAGTTCAGTGGAAAGGAGGAGGCGAGAACCGGCTTGATAATATAAATAATAGTTGAAGCAAAAGACAAACACACACACACACATGACAGACATGTCCGTAAACGATCTCTCTCTTGTCGCATCACCGTCTGCCATCGGCCTTTATCCCTCTTAGATGCTTAATTAGCCTGATAAGGGACCGGGTGTGTATTATCACAAATCGGCCCCACCCTCCGCCCTGCCACAATGACATTTATAAATACTTGGGCCTTGCTTGTTATTCTTATTAAATAATATATTAATACACTATATACACTTTGGCCACTGGGGCAGTGTTTCAAATTTCAGTAAGCACAGAGTGATTTTAACAAAAAAAAAAGAAAGTCAACCTACAGTTTTCGATTCCACTGTGAGATCACTCTGGTTAGAATCCTTTTTAAATTCGATTTTTTTTTGTGTGTGTGAATTCAACACTCCAATGTAAATTTTCACTATCATATTTTTGTTATAGGTCTTGAGTAAACAAGCAGACATAGTCCAACCACACTGGCATACATTAATCTCTTACACTCTGCAGGATCTGCACGGTCCCTGTCCACATACAGTGGATTCATTTCATAAAAATTGTCTCATTTTACAGATAACCCCCTAAATTATAAGAAATGATTGCAATAATAAATAACATTGTATATTTTTACAATTTTATGATAAAAATTATTTAAAAAATATATGTTTTTATTTTTATTTCTAAAGTTTAAAAGAATGACATTTCAGTTCTGTGTCCTCTATTTTCGAGCAAAAAAAATAAATGTACGCCACTGGATGGCAGAAAGTACTAGAAAAATTCATTTATTCTCTATCACCTTCTATCAAATTATACTGATCTGAAATGTAGGTGGTGCTCTAATGCATTTTAGTGCCACTCATAGACAACAAGTTTTTTTTAAGTGCTAAGAGCTTCCACACTGTTTGTTGAATATCTTGACTTCTTAGTTGTCTAGAAGCTCAATCTAGCTGTTATTCGAATGCAGCTTTACAATGATGTGTAACATTTCATCTGTATATGAGAAATTATTTTGCTGATGATTTTATTCTATGGAACTTGTGGAATTTGTTTTTACACAAAATTTTGTTTTTATTCACAAACAAGTGAATAAACAAGCTCACAAACAAGTAATTTCTTAAACTCATTTTAAAGCTAACAACCCAAGGTAAGATTTGATATAAAGTTTTAGGCTATTTGGGGCTTACATATCAGTGTGGTCAGCACAGAAAAGAGACATTTGCAGTTTATGACTTACCAAAAGAAAATTTCACTGTGATAATTAATTAAAACTCTGGTATTTGGCAACAAAATAAAATGTACAGTCCCATTCCTGAAAATGAGAGCTTTCATTTGATATATAACTTGTCTATTTAAGTACTTTTCATTTTAACATTTCTACAACAAATTTTTGAGGTGTGGCCAATTTGTGACACAAATGCTTTCAGGCCTGATTTTGTTATTTTAAAAAGATCAGATTCTAAGCTTTCAAATGATACCACATATGCCTAACTTATGCATCCAGGGACTTCTGTGTTTTAAGTGATAAAATGGCTTGCCATATAGTGCCTCCCCACAGACCTGCCATTTAAGTTTAAGAGGTTAAGGCGAGGGACAACTATATTTTGAAGGCAGGCAGGATCAAATGTCCTTAAGACAAAGGTGAAACTTATGAAAGTAAGGCCAGGCACGTTTTCACTTTTTTTTATCAGGGCAGGTTGTCACATGACATAAATGTGTGTATATATATATATATATATATATATATATATATATATATATATATATATATATATATATATATATATATATATATATAGTTTTTATGTTACCTTTTTCCATTTTTGTTTGTTGTGAAACTTATGCCACTGGTTTAATGGCAGGTTCCATTGTCACCGCTTACTCCAGATAGTGTGACAACATGCACCGCTATTGGGGCAAGTTGTCACAAAAGGCCAACATGTATTTTTTTCTGTCCAATAAGTTGTAGTCAAGACATCAAGGTACGAATGTGGCTATCCAGAAATTGACTAAACCTTAGAAATAAACGTAGAAATATTAACTGTAACATTAAAAGTGTGACAGCTAAGAATTATTCTTTCTGTCCCTACTGTACATGTTAATTTCTGTATTCAGTATCCGTTAAATGTTGCTCAGTATTTTCTTTCTTGTAGTTAGAAGCGTTAACCAAGAAAGTGTGTGTATGCCTTTCTAGTACGTAAGTATTCTGTTGGTGCATGCGCTTTCTGAATCGTGAGCTTTTGGGAAAAGGCTGGAAATGAACTGCCACAATTAGAAAGGCTAATTTAGCCATGACACTTCAAAGGCCCAGATTCCTCCTTTCTCTCTCCTCCCTTTTTCTCTCTCTTTCTCTCTTCCCCTGCTTTGTGTGTACACATATATGAATGTAAGTTGTGTTTATGTAAATGTATTTGAATGAGTTAATCATTTGTTTGTTTTCGTCATTGTTGTTGTTGTTGCAAAGTGCAGCTTCTGTGTCCCTATAAACTAATTAAGACCCTTATGCATCATCCAGACACCATATACACACATGTGTGCAAACATTTTTTTCATAAGTGTGTGTATGTGGCACCAGTTTAACGTTTAGAAAAATTGACAATTTATGGCCATTTCTGTACTGAGGCATTCAGTAGGACACACACACATGGTGGAGAGGTAAAAGATGGAAAGAAGAGCTAGAAAGAGGCTGACCTACTTTAGGGGGCTGGATTCTGGTACCACACACCTCTGAGAGTGAGTATGTAAACATAAGAGAGATGGGGGGTGTGTGGCAGCTGAATAAGAGATTTCAGTGGATGGATGACATGTGCTCTCAGGCGCCACCTAGTGGCATGTGTGAGTGATTCTAAAACAATCGGTGCATGTAGAACTGATCACAGTAAAACTCTCTATTACACACATTTATCATCACTCATTGTTTTCTACGTGCCTCGTGACCTTAAAGTGACATTTCTGTTGTCATTTTCTCACCCTCATGTTGTTTATTTTTTATGTGAAATATAAGAGATGATGTCAGTTAGAATGTTTGTCTCAGTCACCATTCACTTTCATTGTATGGAAGAAAAAAAAGGTGCAATGGAACTGAATGGTGACTGAGGCTGTCAGTCCCTGATATTCGGCCTACAACATCTCCTTTTGTGTTCCATGAAATACAGAAAGCAATCCATGTTTGGAACATGTGCAACATTTTACACTTTATCTCTTCACATAAAGTTTTCTTTTCTTTTTTTTATCGTATACACAGAGTATTAAAGAGTGTCACATGAGCAATTCCAGTGTGTGTTTGTGTCTGTTTGATCGCTGTGATTGTGTGCCTTTTTGCATTCCACCTCATTTACTTTGATCTCAAGGCTTCAAGAGGAATGCCTGCTTTAATTTGAGAATGCCCAACACACACACACACACACACACACACACACACACACACACACACACACACACACACACACACACACACGTAGTGTTTCCATGTTTTATTGGGACTTTCCATAGACATAATGGTTTTTATACTGTACAAACATTATATTCTATCTCCTAAACCTAACCCTACCCCTAAACCTAAACCTCACAGAAAACTTTCTGCATTTTTACATTTTCAAAAAACATAATTTAGTATGATTTATAAGCTGTTTTCCTCATGGGGACCGACAAAATGTTCCCACAAGGTCAAAAATTTTGGGTTTTACTATCCTTATGGGGACATTTGGTCCCCACAAAGTGATAAATACATGCACACACACACACACACACACACACACCATCAGCTCTGTGGCACTGGGGCTGTTAGGTAATGTGGTTCCTGTAGTTTACAGTATCCCAGCAAAAGCTTCTAACGTGGCAAGTTGCCATGACAACAGATAATTAGAAATTCAGAGTTTATTTGCCATACAATTTTGCACCCTAAGAATTTAGCTTTACTTTTAGTGGTGCTGTTTGTGTTATTGCATAGTAATTTTGAATTAAAAGAAGATGAATAGATGAAGATGAACACTTCAAGTGTTATAAGGCCATTACATGGGGGACGTGGAAAGCACACGTGTCTAGTTCATTTTCAATGAGAATGAGGTGCTCGTGCCCCAAAATCCTGCTGCTTTCGTGTGCATGGCTCTGAATTTCTTTTTTACTTTCTATGAACGGCTGCAGCAGCCTTGTTAGCCAATAATCTAAATGCTTTATTCAAAGCCAGTCATACAAAATTTACTGAACTCATATCAGACTTATATGATATGAGTTATATGATCCCTCAAAAATCTCATAGAGAGATATTAATAATAAAAAGCCAGCACTTGGGAGCTTGTGAGCGCATGAGTCGGTTTACCAGGTAAAATAAAGTGTAAATGGAAATTTAACAAAAAATAAATAAATCAATAAAATGCAAAATACTGTAAATAAAGTAAACTTAACTGCCACGAAGTCTATGCTAGTCATAAACCATACACAAAGTATTTTACTCAATTCTAATTAATATGAATAACAGCAAATAATAAATTATGTATTGTTAAGTGCATAAAGTGTCCAGCATTCCACACTTAATTTTTTCGGTTGAACAAATACATAATTCGAGCACTCGTAGTACATTCTCCTCGTTGTAGTTTTCAGTGTTAAAATGCTTCTTGTTGTACTTGTGCTACAAAATGTTGCCCAATAGTGCAGAAGTATGTAAAACAGAACAGATCTTGTGCGCAGTGGCTCATTATCATGCCAAGACTATTCTGTGGTTCACAATTAAACAGGCTGTCATGCAGAGATGTGCTACTTGAATACATTGATGTAATGGCACACAGAGCTGCACAGCGGCACCATGACAGATGTTTATGACAGATGCATTGTGGGTCCTCAGGCCTCACAAGGGCTTGGGTTTTACAGCCAAGAGACAAGTGAGGGTGTGGATGTGTGTTTTGTTACTGCGAGCGAATGTGTTTCCCTTATCACAGAGTGCCTTCCCATAATAATCAAATGCTCAAATTATCCATCCTAAATACTATGTATGATTGTAATTAGTGTTTCCCAAATCATATAGGCAGAATGGTTGTGAGCACTGAGTTCCAGTTTCAGTAGCATTTTCACTTGAACCTGGTTTGGTATGGTATGATCACAAACCGTTTCCAGGTCAGATTTATCAGTACGGTCAGCTAACCATATTCAGGACAGGAAAATAGTGCTGGTGGAACAGCTTTTGTGACATGCCGAGTCATGTTTGGTCACATATACAGTACATAGCATGACCCAAGTCTACTGCATACTCTCATATGAAGTACATATTTTAGTGCTTTTTAGTATAAATATGTGAATTTGGATGCAGCCAATTTTTCAAAGATAGCAGAGAAAGACTGACATTTACACAGTTCTTTCACATACAGGGAAAATGCAGTGCCAGTTAGCTGACCCGGAGTCAAACTGCTTTCAGATCAGTAATATGGAATGATGAGTTACAGCCTACAGCTGCGGTGTCTGTGTGTCTCAGATAAATATTAGGAAGTCAGAGCTCTCTGTCCTCTAAGTTGAGATGTCCTTTGGACCGAGGCCTCTTTTTGGGAGATCTTCACACTTCCTACTCTTATCTAGTCAGAACTTCTGTCCTCTCCTCTTTATCTCCTTTCTTCTCTTGCATCTTCATTTGCACTGGAAATAGCTGTGTATTGATGTTAACCCTGTAATAGGCAGGATCATAGTAGGCTTTCCATTTTTAATTTCAGTTTGGATCTCAGTTACATACATGCAAAATATATGAACATTTCACTAGAGTTCAGTGGACTTCACACAGAGTGCTGCCATAGTGCTCGTATATATATATATAATAGGGCTGGGTCTCGAGTTCGATGCGTTTTAGGCACCGACCGAATTGACAATCTTGACTAAAATTTACCTAAGGTGTTAATCTCGTCAACGTCAGCATGTAGCATGCTAGATGTGCCCAAATCTAAAAGTGCCGGCGATTGGCTGTGTTTTGGCATCAAGGAATGGAAATCAAGTTTATGCCGGTTGCGCCTAGAGATGCGGCTCACACGTGAGGCTGTAGTGTGAATGCGTCCCAACCCCCATAGATGTAAAAGATCAAAAGAGTGGCTACATTTCACCAGGCTCGATGCCAACAGCGATGCAGTATTTGCGACAAGATAATTGCTGCCAAGATTGGCAGCACGACAAATCTGATGAAGAACTTGACAGTGCACGGAACTGAACTAAACTAAACTTAAGAGCAGAAAGATTCTCCGTCTTCGACGAGCCGGTGCAGTCATCCTCTTCCTTCAACATGCCCACCACACGAGTCCTCCTCCAAAACTACTGATGAATGGAGCAGCACTATGACTGGGACACCGGAAGGTAAGGTCATCCTTTAGCAAACAAACCAACAAACTAAATCAGCTAACTTGTAGTGGTACGTTTCTGTGCGCGGTGACATAGTCCTATAAACTGGGACCTACGTAAGGTTAGATATTGTTTGGATGTATGGCTATAGATAGCTAGCTAAATCAATGCTAAAAATGCTTTAAGTAATTGACTAAAAACCAATTTAAGGGTTGTTGGACTTTATACACTCTGATAGAGATTATATCTCTTACTTTTTTGTGAGTGTTGAGTCATTTTAT
The DNA here is from genome assembly GCF_025860055.1 of Xyrauchen texanus. Taxonomy (NCBI): domain Eukaryota; kingdom Metazoa; phylum Chordata; class Actinopteri; order Cypriniformes; family Catostomidae; genus Xyrauchen; species Xyrauchen texanus. The sequence goes on from NC_068322.1 coordinate 16,656,446, forward strand.
AAAGTTTGTTGTACTTCATGCGACCTGAGCATTTATTCTCAATCTTTTGCAATCCTATTCATATCCTAAAACAGAAGCCTTTGATGATGGGTAACACCAGCAATCCTCATACAATAACACAATAATAAAATGCCTAATTCTATTTTTCGTGCATGTTTTGAGACTTATGGTGATTATCAGCATCGACAGCATGAATTTAACTTTTATACAGTCTTTTAAAGGAGCCTTTAACAGGAGAATGTCATGTTCTTGCCCACACATGCAGTGTGGGAGGACTGTGGTTTTGGCTGTTCATTACTTTTGATGGAGTCTTAGTTTGGCATCATCTCCAATCAAAACAATGCTCTGCAGAGTACACCGTCTCCATGACAACCAATGTCATAGTTACCACGGACTTTCAGCTTTCTGCCCAAATTCAGCTGTTTGTATACAGGTTTGAGGTTGAGGTTTCCTGTGCACAATTTTAACAGTCTTTATACAGCGCACACAAAATCCATAACATTTACTCTTGAATAAAATCAAAATATGATATATTCTCTAATAAATCAACAGACCATAACTCTACAGCACATAACAATTGTCACTTTACTCTTGTGCCTTCCCATGTTAATGTTTTTTTGGACACTGCCACGATATTCCTTGAGAGGTGCCTTGGAGTACCATGTAATAGTATGGCAATCATGCAGTACCATAGTATATGAAGTACCGTTCTATTACCATCTGATACCATAATTTGAGCATGGTAACAGCACAATAATCGTTTGGAATGGTTATCTGCTATGTTGTGTTCCTAAAGTAATCTTGAGTACAAGATAGTCATCAAAGAACATCTCTATGTGCACAGTCAGTCAGACCAAATACCACCATGGCCATGCTTTAACACTCTGCTCAAAGAGTACTGCTGTGAATCCCTGATCACACAAACCCCATTTTGGAATCAATCCATCACCAGTCCCCAATCTCACAATGTGGCACTGTTGCCATGGCAAATTAATTATTGGGAATGATGAATTCATGGTTCAGTGTTGTTTATGTAAGGACATCTCAGAAGAATTCTCTCGCTCTCGTTCACCATGCTTAACGCTCTGTTTAATTTCAGCCTCTCTCTTCCCTGTACGCCGGTGACATCAACTCCTCCTTAAATGGTCCTCCTCTAAACTCATCCCTCTCTGCGCTGTCGTCATGACGATGCTCTTTTGCCATCTCGCTCAGATTCCTAACATTCCTGATCCTGATCATGTAGTCGTGGTGATAGGGCTGGCATGTGAGAGGTGACTAAAGGGTGAAAATCAGCTTTGTGTGAGCACAGGTCTCAGTATTGTGTGTTCCAGATGTGGCTGGGCAGGTTGTTCTGTTGTTCAGAGTCTGTCATATAGTTCAGTGTATGTCCTGTAATTTACAGTCTGTGCTATCATTCAGTGTATGTCCTTTAGTTTGGAGTCTGTCCTGTTGTTCAGTGTCTGTCCTGTAGTTTACAGTCTGTCTGACCTGTATTTTACTCCATTCTTTCCTTTAGTGGAGTTCAGCAATTGAAGAGTTGAATTGTACAGTGAGCGCAGTGTTTTCACTGACTCATTCTGTTCATCAATGTCTTCCGAGGATGATTCAGAATGAAGAGTGAGTTTGTTTTGAGAGTTCACAGGCTCATTAAATAAAAACTGTATAGGATAATTTTATATGTCTGTAAACAGATAACGTATGCTCTATGCTAAGAGCATTACAAGCAAAGAACAGGCCAAATAGCTTAAATGCCTGTTTTGACTTAAATGGTCGGATGATGTACAAATACAGCAGTGGAGCATTCAGGTAAATGTGACTGGACATTTTCAAATTAAGTCTTTTAATCTAATTGCATCTAAAAACTTTCATTCTGTGTGATTAAAAATCTGTTCATGAGTTCAAATGATCTTAAAGTTCAACGTTCAAAATCAAATGAGCAGAATTACACAAGCTACACCAAAGTCTCTACCTTTAACACTCTCCTACATTTTTCGAATACAGCATGTTTTGTTGAACTTTTTTTAGCCACTGTGTTTGTTTCCATGGCAACAACTAATGTACATGAAAACTTGTTTTTAGAGATTATCCACCCTTTTCTTGAATGCGGAAGTGTTCCACGTTTCGACTGTTTTCAATTTCCGGTCTCCAGTGTTTTCTCACGCATCGGCAAATATTCTTAGTGGGTTATGTAAGGTTAAGGTATTACATATGTAAAAATTTGTCAAAAAACATGCCAAAACTTCACGGAGTTGAGAAGACCATTTTTTTTTTTTATAGACAGTGCCTCACCGGAGTGTGTAGATGACATGAAGCGATGGTCCGTGGTTAGTTACGCTGAAATCATGAATTATTCTGAGTTGTTATAACAGCCAACAACTGCACAAGTTGAGCCTGAAATAAATTTTTACGGCAAGGAACATTTAAATGGTTGTTGTTCTCCTCTGGATCACTGTTTTGGCAGTTTTTACTTGGCGTCTCGAGACCAGAAATACGAAACAGGCAATTAGAATCATCGTGGTGCTGCCCAGTGGTTGCTCAGGAAATCTGTGGATAGAGAGAAATTACAAGGACAATTAGACCATATTTGGCTACAGAATCACCAAACCAACACTGACCTGAAATAGAGACAGAGATGGAGGTATACTGGTGTGATTTCATGCTGTGTGCAGTTTTTAAAAATCTGAAATCTGAGCTGGGCAGCCGGTTAGATCTCAAATATATATAAAGGTGGCCCTTTACTGGGACTTCACACCAATCTCATCAACATTATTTACATTCCACACAGAAAACCAAAATACCTCTGTCTCTCTCTTTTTGTTAAGCATTTGTGTTTCACTGTGAAAATAATGCACACAATGGCAGACATCTGTGGATTTTTATCATTATTTCCATTTTCTATTTTTTTATGAGTATTAAAGGAGATCTATTTTGCCCATTTTTACAAGATGTAATATACGAAAGTCCCAGCTGTCCCCAGAATATGTCTGTGAAGATTCAGCTCAAAATACCCCACGGATCATTTATTATACCATGTTGTAAATGCCTCTTTTTGGTTGGAATCAAAAACACGCTGATTTTGTGTGTGTCTCTTTAAATGCAAATGAGCTGCTGCTTCCAGCCCCCTTTCCGGATGAGGGATGTGCCTTTACAGCTCGTGCTTCATATACTACAGCAACAACAAATCAGAACCAATATGATGGACAGCGTAAATACCGGAGTTCAGACATATATGTATTCTTATATGTATATCTGGTCTCCGTGAATACAATCAGAGACAATTGTAACTTTAGCTGCATTAGCCGTGGAATCAGCTAACAATCACATTCGGAAAGGCGATATGCAAACATTCATAAAATATGAAGTGCGATACTTATCTTCAAGATATAAAGCTGGAACACGAACAGTTGATACTGATCAAATGTTTTGAAAATCCTGCTTTATATTGACATTAATTCACAAAGCAGTCCGGTGTAAAATGATTTGCACAAACATACACACATTTTTGTATGTTTTGGGGCACATTTCCTTCAAAAACAAAACATTTCCACTGCGTCTTCAGTGGCTTTGATGCCTGGAGTACATGAAGACTCTTATGTTCACTTTTAGCATTGTAGGGTGGTTGTGTACACGCACTGCTGACTCACATTTATGTACCAGATTTGCATTATAGGTCCCCTTTAATATTAGAACGAAAGGTTATAGTCATGTGAAGTATTTTGTGCAGCATTTTACATTTCCATATAAATCCAATAATCAAAGAAAGAGAAAGACAGAAGGTAATATTATTAGAAACAACTTAAAGTAGGTAAAAGTTCAGTGAATTGACTAAAATAGCACAAATGTCTCTTGAAGTGGAAAATGTTTATTCACAGCCAGTGTCTGCAGTATTTGACTGTGTCCTTTTCAAGAAAGCACGTGTGTGCGCGCTTCACTTTTATTGACCAATAATTCTACTGCAGAGACCCTTGATCACCGAGGCGATTTGGTTGGATGGGATGGGTTGTGGCCCTAATTGCTGACCAGCAAGCGCTGTATAGTCCATTTACTATTATATATACTGCTGTGAAATGAATGATGCTTTGCAAAAACGAATGCGTGAGTGTGAGCGTGCTTGTACGTTGTGATTATGACTGCAAACATGTCCACAAACATCTGCATAATTGAGTATATGTCTGTGTGCGTGGAATTTCTCTGAGTCTGTAGGTATGTAACAGGGCTGGTGGCTTTCAGTATCAACAATTTCCAGCTTCCTTTAAATCCCCCGTGTTTTTATCTCTCTGTGACTCACTGGAACGGCAGAGTGAGTCATATTGCTTTAATCATGCCGTAGAGAAGCTTTCCGACAGATGGATAGAAAGAAAAAGACAGAAAGAGGAAGACAGAGAGAATCTAAAAGACGCTCCTTGCAACGTCCATTTATCTCTCCAACTTTATATGTGATGCAATCGCTTTACTGTTCAATAAGCCGTAAAATCTCTTTTGCTCACCCAATGCTTCATATTACTAACTGTACACTATACAAAGCTGACACATTGAGAAAGAAAATCAGTACATCTTTGAACACTATTAGGGTTTTCCTGGATCAAAATGAGGCAGAGGTGGTACCATACTGATCAAAAAAGTGACGTTAAAAACACGTAAATGTTGACTTTGCGTTAATACACTACTAATGACCTGGCAACTGAATACTAGTGTTAATTTTGTCAGCTGTTTTTTTATTTAGTCTTGGTCTTAATCCTGTGTCAAAGGTCCTTTTAATTTGTATCCTATTTAGTCAACCTTATCCTATTTATTTCTTTTTTGTCAAGTTTTAGTTGACAAAGTCTGGGCTGTTTAATGTATTTTTAGTCAATGAAAACTGTTGACATTTTAGTCATATTTTAGTAACATTTAGTCATATTGGCATTTTAGTCACTGAACACTGTAAACATTTTAGCCATAAGAGTATTATTGATAAGCATTTGTCAATCTTGTCTATCAAAAACCTATATATATATATATTATACACACATTTTATTGTTGTTGTCATTTTAGTGTTATTTTTCACATAACATTGATCTTATCCTGATGATCTCATCAAAGATGAAACTCGTTGCAAGCTGCAGACAGCGGGGGTGAGAGACGGGCGTCTTCGTTTTAGAGTACGTATCAGCCGGCGGATCTTTAAATCTCTCCCGGTCTCGACACCCGCTCAGATTGGGTCTCTTCCGCGACTGGTTGAAGCAGCTCTGACCACACAGAGAATGACAGTTTTAGAGTTTGTGCTTATTTACATGCCACACTCCCGTATATAGATATATCGCCAAGCTGTGATCTGTGTTTCTATTATAGACTCGATCTGCAGCTCTCCTCTCATCTCACGTGTCGTCTGCCTGAGACAACCTTTCACGATATCACAACAAACTAATTTTCAAATGACACTGTACAAGAATGCATATAAACGCATACTGTGTTCGCCTAAAGTGCTTTAGTTCATTCAAAAGTTAAAAGTTTGGCTTCGTCCATTGTATAAATTAGGATTTACTTTTCTAAGCTGTCAGACTGACTGTTTTTGCATAGCAGACCGTACAATGTGGAAAAAGTCTTTAGATCATCACAAAATTGCTCATGGATCGTTGGGAGAAGTTGCTCTTGCAGGACATTTTGATACCATTCTTTATTCATGGCAGTGTTTTTGGGCAGAATTTTGAGAGAGCCCACTCCCTTGGATGAAAAGCAACCCCACACATGGATGGTCTCAGGATGCTTCACTTTTGGCACGACACAGGACTAATGGTTGCATTCACCTTTTCCAGTTTTACATTAAAGGATATCTTTCATCAAGATGCTTCTGGATGTCCCTTTCATTTCTAGGTGCCAGAATATCATAGACATAGCCGTGGGCTCTTTTGACTTAGACCAGTAAGCAACCTCATACTGTAGTATCCGTTCTTAACACCCTAGCGACCACCCTGAACAAATGGGTAGCAATATGTTGTAAACCACTCCAAACCACAAATTAACTTTCTAGCAACCTCCCATAACACCCTAGCATCATGCCGGCGAGTTTTGAAGGAGCAAGCAACTCTCTCATATTTTCTTCATTAAATATAATATTCCAATTAAATGTACAATTGCAGGGGGAAAAAATTATAGAAAAGGCCCAGAGATTGTACCATCTACCATAAATACAGAGCGATTCATTAAAGATGAACTGACATAAAACAAAAACAATTTCAAGTTCAAATTGTAAACCATGTGTGCTCAAGAAATAATGGTTTAGTGTGAAGCCACATAAGATTTAGTCTCACAATGTGTGTACATGTGGTTTTTCTCTGATTTTACGAGCAGGTAAGATGGCCAACCATGGCCGTTGCAAGGAATTCTGGGCCCCCTGATGGTATATTGCTCTGGGCCCCTTACCTATTTAAAAAATGCAGTTTTGAGTTTGTTGTGGGCCCCCCTGGATCTTTGGGCTCCTAGAATTGTTACCACCTTTGACCCCACTAGCTATGGCCTGCGGCCAACCCCCATATAGACATACACACACTCGTTCTCTAGGGGTAGAACTAGAATCTGCAGATAATTCTGTTCCTATGGGACAGAATGTTTTTGGTACTTGCTGAGACCAATAGAGAGAGACAAAAGGAGAGAGAGAGAAAGGGAGGGTATACAGATGAGTATGCAGTTAATTTTAGAAAGTGGTGTGAAAATTGCAGCGGAACAGAGTGATCCTCCTCTTTTCTCTGCCGCACACCTCTGATTGGTCTAACTTTACGCAGTGATCCCTCTCAGTAAATGAGAAGTACCATCATGGGAGAATTTGAGAGTAATAGACCCATCAGGGCCCCTCCTTTAAATATACATACACTCGGGGAAAATATGATCCCCGCCTCATGTCGATTATTATTCTTATTGTATTAGTGTAGGGGAGAGTGGGAGGAATTTGGCATTCACTTTCAGATAGCATTTAAGCACGATAAATATTTTTTCTCTCGAGCACACACACATGATCTGGGTGCAGTGTGATGATGAATAGACCCACTGATGTTATTTTTGGAGAAATTACGCCACTGCCAGAACTCCCTTTATATCTAGTTTTAGTGCCGGTTTAGTTTGTTTTTAGTCAAGGTTTGTTTGGGTTTAGTCCAAGTGTGTAGGACTCTGAAAATGTGTATTATACAACTTTTCAGCTTCAAGCTTGCCTCATGAATATTAATTATGTGGCAGGCATTATCCCAGTAGTCCTACCTGATTGGCTGAAAGGCAGATTTTGGTCAGTAAAGCACAGCAGTGGCCACCCACTTATTTGCCCATCTCCGTTCTGGAAGTATTTTCTTTTCTTTTTCTTCCATGGGGATTTCAAAAAATCCTTCATAAAAGATTTCTAAGTCATGAACAACACCAACCAGCTCTGATGTGAATCACAACATAACAAACACTAACTGGAAGCAAGGGCAAAAAGACAAAGTACAAGACTATGTACTTGCAGTCTTAATGAAGGAATTAACTACATGAAGCATTGTGAATGATGTAAAAAACATACAACACTATTGACTTTATAGTTGTTGATTTTAACAATGGAAACAATATATTCATATGTACTATATGGCATTAAATGCAGTTTTGACAGCAACAAATACTGTCATATGAGCTAAACTTGTTTTTAAGCTGGAATATTCCTATAAAGTTGTTGTTTCACACTGTCGGCAAAATGAAACTCTTTAAAACATAATTATTTCCCAAAAAGTAGAAGGACAAACTTATAACTTAATTTCTGTGTTATAGTGGTTTCTATGCCCCAGGTTTAGTCTTCCTGCTACAGTGACATCATCACTGCCGTAACCATCCATGTGTGTTGACTACAGGTGTATTAAGTTTGCATGTGGCCAGTGTAACTCCCTCTCGCAGTGAGGCATGTGGTGCCAGATAATGATGGAGAGTGGGTTTCCTCAGAGTGAAATGAGCCGAGTTACACACGTGCAAACACACCTGCACATGCAGGAGTCACAGCAGGCTGCTGCATCCCATCGCAGCCATGCTGCTGCTCACCAACTGTCTCTATGGAGACCAAGATGGGCTCTGGTTGTCATGGAAACTGACAGCAGCATGCTGTGGGTTTTGCCATGTGTACAGCTCCTGAGAGCAGTATTTAACTCTCTACATACAGTCAATGTTTAAAGTGAGTCAGGACATCAGCTAAAATCTCTAATTAATTGTGCCATTTCTGTCCCATTCCTGGCCGGTGAGGAATAGGAATGTAAACCTGCAACAATATAAAAGTGTGCCACAGTCTTAACCAAATGACCACACCTGCATTTTTTAAAACCTCTCAGGAATGTTTTAGAAATAAAGCCTGTTGCCAGAGCTGTGGCCTATCGGTGATCCACATCAAGCCTTGGTGATCATACAAACAACTTGAGTTTGAATATGGCTTGCATTATTTTCAAATCAATTTCCTTCTCATCTCATAATTTCTTGTCCTCTTTCTTCTGTCCATTATTTCAATAAAAATGACAAGTAAATTAAATTAATAGAATCATTTAAATAAAAGCTTTTTCCGTTGTTTGTGTGTGTGTGTGTATGTGTGTGTGTGTGTGTGTGTGTGTGTGTGTGTGTGTTCCTTCCTAGCTAAGGAACACTGTGTTGCCTCCTGATATCATGTGTGAGTGGGTCCATCAGAAATGACTTGCAAGCGGGTAGGTGTGTCTGACATGGCATCTGCTGACCGCAAATCATGTTTCCTTGGTTACTGACATACATAAAGGTATAAAGGGCATAAAGGTAAGGTTATACAGAGTGAGAGGTTCTGTCTCCTGTGCGGCTCTCTATAATTTGATTGGCTTCCGGCATCATTTGTGCACCCATCACTGAAAATTGAATTATCGTGACTGTCTTCCAGAGAGTCATATAGCTCACCTCTCCTGTGTTCATCCTTCCATCTTGCCATTCTTCCTCTCATTTACTTATTTTTGCCTATCCGCAACCACATTTATTTTAGTCATGCCCCCTCATCTATTTTGAGAGGAGAGAGAGAAGGGTTGCAAACCTGTCATGCCAGAGTTAAACAGCTTTTTGCTGTACCTGAATACATCTCAGAATTTTCTGAAGAAAATGTAAGTGGTGCTTGCCCATGCAAATGTTGCCGCCATAATGCTAGTTTGGATGTGTGTTTTGGATGGTTACTAGGTGGTGGCTTGATGGCCAATGTCAAAAGAGCCCACGTTCTAAGACTCTATGATATTTAGGAGCGATTTCACTAAGCAGTTGTGCAACTTTTGCGTGTGGTATTTCAGTGCAAAAACGTGCATCTTATTCACTAACCAGCCCCAATCATGGTTAAGCAAACCCAAACAGCACTTAAATTGCAATTAATTCAGTATTTAAATGAAGTCATTGCCATTCCTTTGCACACAAACATGTCTCCGTTCTATTTAAATTAAGCTCTTTATATATTGTGCTTCATTTGCACAACCCGGAAAAATTTATATTGTGCAATTAAACAGATTTGATTTAAAAGGGATGCTTTTGTACATTTTCTATCGATCATGGCAGCAGTAATTGATCAGTTTATCACCAAATGATAACCCATCATGCTGTATATCCAAATGTATAGCCAACTGTATTCACGTACACTTTCGGAATGTTAAAGCGATGACCTCAGGGGGTGGAGCCACAGGAGGCTGAGCCACAGGGGGTGGAGGCTCAGGTGGAGCTGCAGGAGTCTCAGGGAATGGAGCCTCAGCGGGTGAAACCACAGGAGGCTCAGGAGGAGCCGCCGCAGGAGGCTGAGTCTAAGGGGGTGGAGCTGAAGGCTCGGGGGTGGATCCACAAGAGGCAGAGACACAGGAGGCTCAGGAGATGGAGCTGCAGAAGGTGGAGGCTTAAGAGGCTGAGCCACAGGAAGTTCAGGGGGTGGTGCTGCAGGAGGCTCAAGGCAGAGCAGCAGGAAGTTCATGGTGCCGCAGGAGGAGGAGCGGGCAGAGCCACAGGAGGAGCGGGCGGACCTGCTGGAGTCCCAGGAGGAGGAGCAGACGAAGCCGATGGAGGAAAAGCGTACGGAGCTGCAGGAGGAATAGTCTCAGAAGAAGCATCGATGGGTCTCTGGAACCACCGGAGTTAGGAGCAAAGTGGCCTCCATCGAGGGGTCTCTGGAACAACCGGAGCTAGGAGCAGAGGGGCCTCAGCCAAAGGAGTCTCCAGAACCAACGGAGCTAGGAGCAGAGGTGCCTCCACCAAAGGGGTCTCTAGAACCACCAGAGCTAGGAGCATAGGGGCCTCTGTCGAAGGGGTCTCCAGAACCACCGGAGATAGCAGCAGAGGGGCCTCTGTCGAAAGGGTTTCTGGAACCACTGGAGCTAGAAGCAGAGGGGCCTCAATTTAGAGGGTGTCCAGTACCACTGGAGATGAGAGCAGAAGGTCAGCCCTTAAGATTTCAGAGATAACATTTCAGAGACAGACGATCACAATCCAAAGGGACCAGCTTCTTCACAGGGTCCCTAAGTCCCAAACAGAACATGGCTCTGAGAGATCTCTCATGCCAGTTCACTTGAGAGGCTAGGTTCCAAAAAATGCAGCAGTACTCTGCTGCAGGAGTGGACCAGTGGGAAAGTTCTGCTGGATCCATAATGTTTGTTGGTTCTTCTGTCACTGTTTTTGCAGGGAAGAGACGAGAGAGTGAGGATCCAAATGCAGAATTTTAATAATCAACAACAGAAGAGGAAACAACGATGAAGATAACACTAACTAAACAGCAGTATGCTGCTAAATAACACAACATACAATCAAGAACCGAGAAACAAGAGGGTATATATACACTTGGGATAACAAGGAGATGAGGAACACTTGGGATACAATTAGGGTAAAGAACAGGAAGACAGACATAAGAGGAAGACACAAAACTTCAAAATAGAGTCTCTTCAAACTAAGAGTCCTTGGGGAAAACAAGAATAACGTGACACTATGATTGTTATTCTTTAATATAGAGATTGTGTGTGTTCTGGACAGGACTGAGAGAGTCAGCAGGTCTTAGATCAGAGGCAACTTGAGAACCTGAGAGCACAGGGGATGCACTTCGCCAGATGCCTTGGAGCGCGTGTGTGTGTGTGTGTGTGTGTGTGTGTGTTTCTGTCTCTATGCCAAAGGATCAAAGGAAAAACATCACGTCTCGCCTTCTAAGAGTTTTAATAATACATTCTCACTCACACAGATATCTTATGCTACTTAAGGCTTAAATTGACCTTTTTAAATGTGCTATTGCTGCAATTATGGGCATGAGTGAGTAGCCCTGTAGATCTCAGTCTCTTTCCCTCTCTCAGAGAGGGAATGGAGTGTAAACTCATAATTATTGTGAAGTCATTTAAAGCACACAATTACATACACTAACACATACACACAACTTTTAATCTTCACTGTCCTTAGAAATATACTAGAAAAGGAAAGTTTGGGGGTCAGTAAGAGGATTATTGTGAGAGTGATATTGTCCTGATGGAGAGATACAGATGTGCTCAGCATGTAAAAGGCAGCTGATGCTATGAAAACTTAATTTACTCATAAATGAACTTTGTCATATTATTTATGACCAAGTTTTTCCTGACCATTTTACACTCTCTATGATTAAAATTAAACAAGCCATTTTTTTGCTGCTGTGCTTAAGACGTTTTGGTAAAAACCCTCTTTGCATGTAAAATGAGTAACAGTCTTTTCCTGTGCTACAAGACAAGCTACAATATTAGCTTTTGCTAATATAGTTTGGGAAGAGTGTGTTAATAGTACATCAAATTATTTTATTTTAAAAGATCAAGAGAAATTTGATTTCTCATAATACAACTCTCAATGCATATTGTTCTAATGCAGCTTTACTAAAAATAGATAATAATAAAAAGCATATATATATATATATATATATATATATATATATATATATATATATATATATATATATATATATAAGTGTCTGTCTTTACAGCTAAGAATAAAGCAAAACAGATTTGCAAACCTCAAGACTTCCATACACACAAATAAATGCAAATAAGCACTCACACATATGTAAAATGACAAAACTTGTTTGCTGTGGTTCAGTTCGTGAGGTATAGGAACAAAGAGACTTTTGTTCTGATGGTCTACTGTAGTGCAGATGGATCTGGGGTGGCAATCCAAATTGCATGGATCCAAATCCCGGTAGAGCCAGCTTACTATATGAGTTTCAGAAATCACTTGTCAAACCTGCGGCCTTTAGAAGAGGAAAGTCCCTGAAATAAATGTCGCTTACATTAAGTTACTTTGGACAAAACTTTGTTGTATGACAAATAACTGAAGACCTGTCATCCCAGCATGCCCATATTATAAACCGAGCCATGGGAATATAGTGTCTCTCTCAGTGACCATGACTGAAGCTCTTATTTTGTTCCATAAACCCAAATGGCTGTCAGGGGACAAGACTGTCTAAGAGCAGCTCCCATGACCTCTGACCTCATACTGACTGCACCACAAATCCCTTTATACAACTAACCAGATGATAGGGGGCAGAGCCAGACACAGCTATCTGATCCATTGGCCGACAAATGTTGTCGAATAATAACTGAAACAAAGGAGTCTTCCTCAAGGTGGCTCTTACTAGCCTGAAGATTTGAGTCCTTATTGGGACACATTCAAATCTCAGGACGTTTTTGTCTCTATGGAAATATTTAATTTTGTTTATATCATTGAGTTCCTTGGATTTGTACCACAGATACAAATGTAAATCTCTATAAAACGATTTTATTTTTAAATTCTTGGCAAGTAATTACAAATTAATTTAATTGTTTCATCTTGGCCAGCACAGAGAAATTGTGTAATTATTACACTTAATAATGAATAATGATGATATTTAATAGTTATTGACATGAAAATGCACAGTGAAAAGTCGAAAAGAGAGAATTATTATTTTGACTCGTTCTTGATCAGATAAAGACAATGCCTTGGAAATCAGAAATCCCTGTTTAATGTCGTTTAATTGCCATTCTACCACTTACCATATGTTAATGGTCTGTTCTGAAGGCTACAGCACCGAGCCGACCTTCTAACCTCTTATCCAGTCACTTTACAGAACACAGGGAATAGAAAGCATATCTCCAAAAATGAATTCATGATTATATATAACTTATTCATATTTATGTCTAAATATGATTGTGAGGTGTGTGTTAGTTGTTTCATTATTAGTTGTTGTTACATTATGAGTGAGTGTCTGAAAGTGTGTGTGTGTGTGTGTGTGTGTGTGTGTGTGTGTGTGTGTGTGTGTGTGTGTGTGTGTGTGTGTGTGCGCTGTGGTGGTGTTGATTGTGCTGATGACCGAGGGCTCTTGTCAGTAATTGAGCTTAATTAATTTAAGAGCTTCGGATTGATTTCAGAGTTTAGTCAAGTAGGTGATAACAGCTTCAATTTAACCCTGATCTGAGAGCAACTGAATTCATAATGGTCCTGCAGAAATGTAACAACATTCTGATTTTGGTTCAGCTTTGGTTAAGACTAATAAATGCATGCTGAGTAGTAACAATGTTAAAAATGTTTATCTGTGTCTAAAATGTGTTTCTAGTTTCGTTTCATGGAGATAGCATCTCATAAGTTGCTGTAAATGGGACCGTTAACTAAATGACAAATTGGTGTTACTCTACCACGTGAATCTTGAGCATTTTAACTAATTTTTAATCAGATAGGTCACATTTATGGTGATTTCAACCCCCTGCTTAGTCTTATTTGCATTAGAATGTGTTACTTTAGTGCTGTGAGTGATTTATTCAGTTTAAGCATATTTTGACATTTGGCTCTGTTTACCAGTGTTTTTGAATTCAGTGAATTCTGTATCATCTACTGTACATGCGCTCAAGTAATTTTTCCTTAAAATGAAGGCTTATCACAACTTTTTATTTCAGTATCCTTCCCACAAAGGATGAGGCAAGGAAACCATTACCTACAGTGATGTTATGGTCATGGTCATTCGCTGGGATCGACCTGTCTTAACAGTAATTCTCACTGTTCATGTGGGGAAATGTTCTGTTTAGAAATGTAACATGGGTCTACAGCATCAAAACACAGGTCTGAGACTCTTTTTCTGGAGTCCTTACACTCATCTACATAGAGATAAATATCTATGGTAGGTTCTGATCCTCACAGGAAAGTGGGGAGATAGATAGCAAAGACTTTGAAATCCATCTGGCATTTACAGTTGCAGCTTTTCTGCCTTAGAATTCACTCAAACACAGCATGCCTGGTGCACCAACATTCATCTGTGTCAACCTGTGTCATCAAGTTCTCCTCTTGGTTGATGTGCAATAAAATGCCATTGTCCAGAGAAATGGGTGTTGGATCAGCTCACACTTGAGAAAGAGCTCTGAATGGGTTTTCCATTGAAGATATTAGGTCTGATGGAAGTAGAGATCTGATATTCTCTTTATTTATGTTTTGTCTGTCTAGGAACGGGTGGAGTATCTCTTTCTGATCATTTTTACGGTGGAAGCGTTTCTGAAAGTGATTGCGTATGGGCTGCTGTGTCACCCGAATGCATACCTGCGGAACGGCTGGAATCTGTTGGATTTCATCATCGTGGTGGTAGGGTGAGTGAAAGCTCCCTGTGTCAACCCTCACTGAAAGCCTTTTCAGGCACATCTGCTGTATTTATGCATGTGTGGTTAGCCAGCTATGTTCTCTGGTGTGTTTTTTTAGTTATCATAGAAACTGTGTGAGAGCTGACCCCATTTTTAATACAGTGAAAGTGAAAAATGCTCATTGGGTGTTTGTACAGCTTCATTGTGTTTCAGATACTACTTTTGGAAACATGAACTCTGAATAAACTTCTACTTTAAATAAACTTTCACTCTGGAAGAAGAAAAATAACTGAACCCAAAGTAGATTTCTGTGAAACACTCATTTTACATTTAATCACTGAACACACAGTTTTATTCAAAGCGACATACTAATGAGAAGAAACACAAGCAGTTCATCACACAGGAGCCAAGAAGATTTTTCTCTAAAATCAGATTTTACTTTTAAATGATATTTTAAATGAGAACTTCATGATGTAATTCTAACTTAAAGAGAAATGAATAATACTTTAGACAGTTCTTAGACATTAGAAGTCTTCAGTCAATTGAGTAGCCTCGAACAAGCTGCTTTATTCTACATAAGATTCTTTACCCCTCATGGTGGACACCATGTTAAGATCAAGCTGAATCTTGGTAACCTCCATTATTGGACTTGTCAGTTGTAGAATAATTGTTTGATAATTATTTGCAGATGTATTTGTCACCCATGATCAATATGGTGTTTCTACAATGGCATCAGTAACTTTTGCTTTTGCTTGATGCTGCATCCACATCGATAAGTGTCAGTGTAAAGTCCAAGACCATGGTCATTTCAGCCTGCAAAAACATACAAATTTAAATTGAATTACAATTAATCAATATTTTCTCTCTTTCTCTCACAGGCTTTTCAGTGCAATATTAGAGCAGGCCACTAAAGGGGATGGTGGGACTTCAATGGGAGGCAAGGCTGCAGGTTTTGATGTAAAAGCTCTGCGAGCCTTTAGAGTGTTGAGACCTCTGAGACTCGTGTCTGGAGTTCCTAGTGAGTCACACACACACACACACACACACACACACGGACTTTGATGGTTGTTGAGTAAGTCATCCATGAGTCATTGCTGAGGAAGAGAGAGAGAGAGAGAGAGAGAGAGAGAGAGAGAGAGAGAGAGAGAGAGAGTGAAAACATGAATATAAATGAGACATCAATTCATTCCTTTCGGGTGTTTCAAAATTCTCACTGAGTGTTGAATTCAGTATTCTAAGTCAATATAGATTTCTATGTCAGAACAATATTAAGTCTTGTTGTCAGCAGATATTTATACACAGATTTGTATTACCTGTTATAATAACTGTTATTGACCATTTGATCCACAAAATAAAATATCTTTGACATCAATCATGCATGAGGAAAGTGTTACCCACATTATTCTGGAATGCAATTATATTATGTTAATTTTGTAATTTCAGAATGCAGAAAAGTAAGACTATACAATTAAGCAACAAGTTATGACAAAATAACACCCTTTTGCCATGTTTACATTCACAATATAGCACAGCCTTGGGCGCCATATTGCTTTTATCTAACAGTAATTGTATAATAAAATATATGGACACAATTTTTCATTAAAAGTTTTATTAAGCACATTCATTAAGGGTTGTCCTTTTACAAGAAGATATTTTAACTTCGGAGAGCAGATGTTTTGTGTCATAGCTGTTACTGTTGACGTGTTTCATGTGACGTAACTGTATGACTGTGCCGCCATGTTTGTGACCAAAATTCCATATGACTTCTGTGTGCTGTGCTGTGGGATGCGACAAAATTTATATTTCTAAATTGTGAAAAAGTGATACTGCTGTTCACTTAGTGAAAATATTTATTTAATAGTTATTTATTTTTAAATAAAGTTAAAAAAAAAATCTTGCAATTGGCTTGGCTTTGTTTCACCCAATTCAAGCAGCGATGAAGTGGGAGAGCACGTTGGTTTTTGCTCAATTATTCAGACATGTCAGTAATCTGTACATATGTCGATTATATTTATAACATAATTGCGCTGAATACAATTAAACTGGAAATACACATAGAACATTGCTATATTCCTAACACCCAGACTGCATGAAGGGTATGTCATGGCTAATTGTAACACATTGAAATAAATAAAAAGCACTATAATGTCAATACACAGGAAAAAAGTGACGTCAATGAAGCAGGTCAAGTTAGTGTATTTTCACATGGCTGGATTGGTGTTATAAGCAATCAGCCTCCAGGACCATAACTGTCTGATGTAAGATGTGTAAGATCAGATGTTATGGTGTGGTTGCAGGTTTACAGGTGGTGCTGAACTCCATCATTAAAGCCATGGTTCCCCTCTTGCACATCGCTCTGCTTGTTCTGTTCGTCATCATCATTTACGCAATCATCGGCCTTGAGCTATTCATGGGCAAGATGCACAGAACCTGCTTCTTCTTCAGAGACGGACACAAAGGTCAAGACTTTATCTTTTTTAGCATTTGTTTTTCCCTCGTTATAGTCATCACATTCATTTCAGATCAGCTGACAAAGTCCTGTTTACTTTCGGGTCCTATAGCTGAGGAGAAGCCAGCCCCCTGCGCACCAAGCTCTGCACATGGACGACACTGCTCGCCCCCCAACGTCACGCAGTGCATGATGGGTTGGGAGGGACCAAATGATGGAATCACAAACTTTGATAACTTTGCATTTGCCATGCTGACTGTGTTTCAATGCATCACAATGGAGGGATGGACGGACGTCCTGTACTGGGTGAGTCTGCTCCAATAACAGCACACCGCACACACAAAGAAGGAAGTCTTTTCTGAGGAACGATAGAAAGACATGTGAATGGGTAGGGTTAGTAACAAAGTGTTTGTACCTAATCAAAACAGTTCTGAAGTCAATCCTAATGTAATCCTAATAATAATGGGAATAATTTTATAGGATTCCAATTTAACACCAAACACAAACTAACTATAAGAACTCATATCTTCCAATAGGACTAATATGATTTTCAATCACATAAAATGCCCCTGTAAGACAATGTAATACAACGTGGGGTTGCAAAGTATACCGGTACCACAGTACTACCACGGTGCTCAAGCTTCAAAATACCAGTGATACCACAGTGTTTTTTTAAATGGTAGTACAATATTTAGAGTAATACGATATTTACCGTTGTATGTACGGTAGAAATATTCCCATATAGTAGTGATATTCAGCTGAACTCTGTTTGGTTGTGAAGTGGCATTTGCGGCTCAGACTTTGTCTCACCAGGGTAGCTGCATGCATTTTAGTGCTCTTTGACTGCATGCATCTGAGCCCAGTGCTGCAATGGGGGAACACTGGGACCTTGACACATGCTCTCTGAGACTGAACAACTTTCAACTTGACACAGTGTTTTAAAATGCATATAATAGGGTGAAAGACCTCTATCTGACACATGTGTGTATATATAAACCGGCAATTCAAATGAAATGCAGATGGAATATAGGAACGCATTGTGGTTCCTTCAGTTTTCCAGAAATGGTTAAACTGGACTGAAACTCAATGCTGTTGAAGTGACTAAATAAGTACATGATTTTATATTTCATTTGTTTTGTAATACATATAAAAATATGACATACTTTCTATAGTACAATAACAACAATTATATCATAATAATATGAAACTGTAAAGAATAATGTAACAACAGAGTAGCTACATCATTTAGCCCGTTATTCAAAACACAACAGCACTGCCCACTGTGAACTCTCATTGGTCCAAAGTCACACTCAAAATTGCACATAAAAATCAAATATCGTCTGATTGGCTGTGATTATGCCGCATTGCGCAACACATTTCGAGTTGAGTGTATAGTGAACAGACAGATTGCTTGTCGCTGGAATCTCTGGTTGGGACACCGTATAAGAATGAACACTTTTCACAATTTCGGGTTAAGTAAAATAAAGAGGTAAACTTCTACAGTGGTGAATGAGAAACCATGTTTTCTCCAACAGCTAAAGAAACAATGTATTGTTGCCTTTCCACAAGTCTTTTTATTTGAATTAAAGCCACATTAATATAAAAGAAAAGGCTAATGTTATAAAAGTACATAAAAATAAACAAATATAGATATACACTGCTAAATAAAGCCAAAGTCTGGAAAAAGGGTCTGGTAAATAAGAATAAAAGAAAATGCTGTTCAATCATCACTGTAACTAGCAGAAAAGCATTCGATTCTCAAAGGATTCTTATTTTATCCTTTATGATCCTGATAGAAAATCCAGTAGAAATTCTCAAAATATTCCTTTGGGATTTTTTGGCTGGGGATGTGTGTGTGTGTGTGTGTGTGTGTGTGTGTGTGTGTGTGTGTGTGTGTATTGTATATTGCTAAGCTCTACACCCCATCTTTACTGTATCTTGCCCTATTCCAGATACTTGCAGTGATTGACGGCTTTCCAGTTGACACCTCCTAATCTGTTCAAAAAGACATGCCTGAAAGTGTCTCTTTCTCTCTTTCTCTATCTTTCTCTCTTTTGAATATGCTCTAAGCTTGACGGGTTTGCTTGATGTCCTGGGTTTCTGAGGGACTGGCATGAGTTGTTCACTGCACTTGTCTTTTGTCTTCCTCTCTTCTCCACTTGATCTTTTTTCTTTTTCTAACTGTCCCCTCCTCGTCTCAGATGCAGGACGCCATGGGTTATGAGCTTCCGTGGGTCTATTTTGTCAGTCTGGTCATCTTTGGATCCTTTTTCGTTCTAAATCTGGTTCTGGGTGTGTTGAGTGGGTAAGCATTGTGCATTGAATGTTTGTGTGTGAGTGTCAGTGCCGTTTTCCATGGACAATACAAAAAGCCCAGATTGAAATCTTGATTGAACCATCAGACACGTTCTTTCTCAAAGCACTGGGATAGAAAGGGCCGAAAGAGAGAGACCCAGAGAGGGTTTGTGTAGGCCAGACTCTACCCAGATACATACTAATCATTCATTCATCCCTCTTCAACTCTACTCTTCTCTCCATCCCTCTCTCTCCCCACACTCCTCCATCCATTCCCAGGTGAATGATGCTGTAGGGAATTCCTGGCCATGGCTTTATTTTGTCACTTTAATCATCATTGGCTCCTTTTTTGTTCTTAATTTGGTTCTTGGTGTTCTGAGCGGGTAAGGGACACTATTTCTCCCTTCCTCTTTTTATTTCTCTCTCTCACTCAGTTTTTAACCTTTATTGGAATAGATCTTAAATCTTCAGCAGAGGAGAATTAGTTTGTGTGTTTAGGGGGTATGCTTTGTCATTTGACTGTGTGCTTTCTGTTCAACGCCAGTGTGTAGCCAAAAAGGTGAAGTGACAGCTCTATGTGTTCTGTCTCTCTCTCTTTCTTTTGGCCCTGTTTACACCTGGTAGTAAATAAATATTCTGGGCTCATTGCAAGTCAAAGTTCAGTCGACAGCTTTGTGACAATGTTGATTACCACAAAAACAAATTTCAACTTGCCCCTCCTTTTCTTAAAAAAAAAAAAAAAAAGCAAAAATCTGGGTTACAGTGAGTCACTTACAATGGAAGTGAACGGGGCCAATCCATGTACAGTACAGTAAAATAATCTTTTTCAAACGTATAGTCACAAGACATAAACAATATGTGTGTTAACATGATTACAGTGTGATGACATCACTTACTATTTCTGTCTAAAGTTATATCAATATACCCATTTTACAACTTCTTTGCCAAGACAACATGACACCTTAAACCATAAAACCCTAAAACTATGCTGAATGGCAGTTTAAACACCTTTACAGCCCAAATAGTACTCCGGTTTTAACAGAAGAATTAATGTTAGTACTTTTATAAAATCATAAGCTTCACATTTCTGCATTTAACCCCTCAAAAATATGGTCCCATTTACTTACATTGAACAGTAAGTGCCTTGCTCTTACCTCGATTTTTGCTTTTTTTTTTTTTTTTTTTAAGAAAATAAGAAACTAGTCAATTAAATTTTTGTGGTAATCAACATTATGCCATGACATTATGTTCATATTAGGCATACCAAACATGTTCCATTTAAGAATTGTGCATGTATGGGATTTTACAAATTTGGGATAATTCACACAAAGATGAAAATTCTCTCATTATTTACTCATCAAGGTGCATATGTCTTTCTTCACCAGAACACATTTGAAGAATAATAGTAAATATCTTGGCTCAGTAGGTCCTTAAAATGCAAATGAATGGAGATTTCTCTTTCGAAGCTCCAAAAATCACAGACAGTCTGCATAAACGTCATCCATACGACTCCAGCTGTTAAATTAATGTCTTCTAAAGCGATATGTGGTAAGAAAAAGATAAGTATTTTAGTGATTTTTTTTTAACTTCATTTAACTTCCATTCTGCAGCAGTATGTGTATGTGATGTAATCACATTGGCATTTGAAACACGTGAGAACTGACGCACATTTGTCACAGCCGGAAGAACAACGCTGTTTACAAATGTGGAGGTGGAACACTTTACAGTAGCTTGATTGGTTTTGGTTTAGATCCGTATTTTTCTGTTTCTTTACTCACAATGGTGCATTTGTGTGCTCATCCTGGATGTCTCAACTGAGAGGAGAATGTGAGATTACGTCTGTATCATGGCAACAGTAATATGTCACACGAGAGACAGCTTGAACTCCGTCCTCTCATGAAGCTAACTGAAGCGTTTGATTATAGTTAAAAAGTACTTAAATATTTATCTTTTTTCGCACCAGTGATCGTATCGCTTTAGAAGACATCAATTTAAACACTGGAGTCGTATCAATGACGTTTATGCTGACTGTCTGTGATTTTTTGGAGCTTCAAAAGAGAAATCTCCATTCACTTGCATTTTAAGGACCTACTGAGCGAAGATATTTTTCTGTTTTTCTTTAAATGTGTTCTGGTGAAGAAAGTCATACACATCTGGGATATCATGAGGGTGAATAAATGAGAGAATTTTCATTTTTGGGTGAAAAATATTTAAAATACAAATGTGATGTGTTTTTTTTAATGCCTCAGAATGTGGTTGAATGGTCAGGTTTCAAAACATTTTGGACCCCATTTACATCTGTATTTAATTGTGAACACTTGATCACTTGGTGTAAATGATGCCTTACTGTTCCTGAATGAGTTTCTAATGACTTATACAGTCCTTAATATCGAAGTGTAATTTATGTGTTGCTGAGATGACAAAGCTTTGATCATGTTTAGATGTTGCATCGTCTGTCTGCTCAAAAATCTTTGTCTAACTGATCAACAGTGCTGGGTAGATTACTTTTGGAACTGTAATCAAGTACTGATTACAAATTACATGACTAAAATTGTAATTATTATCAATCTCTTGGATTACATTTAAAGTAATCTAAGATGATTCATCTTGGATTATTTTGGATTACATCTGACCTAATTTTTGTTAATTTGATGTCACATGGATTTGAGTAGGATAAACTTGTACCATTTCCACAAAATGTTGCTGAAATGCATGTCAGAAAACTTAATGAAATAAAATATGAGAATTTATATGATTTTTCTGTGTTACACTCACTATTTGCCTGTTAATGAGTAAGGTACTTAAAGGTTCATGAAATACAAAAACACATTTTAAATGTTAAGAATTATTCATCAACATATTTAGAGGAAGAAAAACAAGCATTTCTTTGTGGAAAGTTTCTAGAATTATCTAAAGGCTATCCATGGCTAGTTTAACAAATGTGGTTTTACTCCATTCATTTCGGCATTACAAACGCCATCCATGTGAGGTAAGAGATCAGACCAGTTATATTTGAATCGATGTCATAAAAAACAGTCTCAAAAGTTATTGCATAGGCATATTCATGTAAATTTTTAAAGCGGAGTACAAAAACAAGTTGTGAATCTAAAACTAACTTTACCACGCTAATGCAACCGGATTAGCATTTATGTGTGGATTAGATTGTGAATATGAAATGACACGTATTTGGGCATTTTGATAAGTTTGTTGGCAAAACCTTTCCAAATGCTTAGTTACACTTGGTTCTATGACACACAGGATAATTGAAATAACAATTCAAATGTGCTCGTCAGTTGGTAAGAAATGCACTGTTAAGAAGTTAAGAAAACACGCAAGCACACCTTCAAATACTTGAGTAGATCAGACACAGAATTGGACAGGTAATTAACTTGTGGATGGCAGAGCTTACATTGATTGCACAGTAATGTTTTTGCCCCGTGTCTCCTTAAAAGTAAAAAGAGTTTTGTAAATCCAGTGGTCAAATGCTGAGTGAGACGCTCCATTTTCAGTGTTACAGTTACTTGGCCAGTGGCCTTTCGAAAACACTCAAAGACTAAGGAATGTATATCAACAGTAGAATGAATTACAATTTTTAAAAAGATGAAGTAGTGGAATCTATAAATTAGAAACTATTTACTGCCTTTTTCTGATTAACATGTAATCACGTAATTCATACAAAGATAACTGTAATCTGATTACAAGTATTTTAAAATGAAGTTTACTGTACTTAAATGTAATTGATTTTTGTAATGTAATTGCATAATCCAGATTACATGTAATCAGTTACTACCTAGCACTGCTGATCGATTAATTTCCTCCAATTCAGTCTGTTTGGTGTATTGTATGGATATTTAGAGAAAGTCTCTCCATTTCTCAGAGAGTTCTCAAAAGAACGAGAAAAGGCCAAAGCCCGTGGTGATTTCCAGAAGCTTCGTGAGAAACAGCAGCTGGAGGAGGATCTGAAGGGCTACCTGGACTGGATCACACAGGCGGAAGATATCGACCCCGAGAATGATGATGAAGGACTGGATGACGATAAGCCTAGAAATCGTGAGTACAAGAGAACAGGGCAGTGAAGAACTCTGTGTGTCTGTTAGCATGTGAATGTTTATGCGTGTACGATAGGTTTGTCTGAGCAAATTGAGTATAATTTCATTTATTAGAAATAAGATCAGTTTAAATGCATTGGAGGAATTTCAAATGCATTATCATATTTGTTTTCTTTTTAAAATGGCAACATCTAATGGTTCAGTGATTCTTAAGAGACTGACATTTAGATTTTGTAATGAATACTTTTGAGAATTTCAGATGTGTACTTTGCATGAAATAGTTTCATTTACTGTATCTCTGACCTGGCGTACAGTTTTTATACCTGCAAATATCTTCATATCGTATGGTTCTAAAACAATGTATTTGATACAATGAATGCAGAACCATTCGAAACAAAGGCTACTTTTATTAGTCTAGATTGGGTTATATTTATTGTGTGTATGGAAACTGTTTTTACCTCTTGCTTTAGAGAATAAACCGCAATTATTCATAAAAGATTGATGGTGCAGATTATTGGCTGTCACTTTCATTGAAAGTTCTAGTTTATTGAGATCAGAGTTCTCATTTCTCCAACAGAGACTCACAACTGACACTAAAACTTAGATGATTGCATTGAAGGATGATATCTCAAAATTTCCTTAAATGAAGCAAACGCTACTGTACCAAAGCCTTGTTTTGGAGACAAAATGTTCAGAAAGGATCTAGATAATGTCCTAGAGTCTATTTAGAGGTTAAGGTTTTATTTTAGGGTTCGAGTTGTTTAAGAGTCATTCTA
>NC_068322.1:17906571-17920075 GCF_025860055.1 Xyrauchen texanus
AAATAAGATTTTAACAGCTAGCGTAGCTAATCCAAACCCTTCAACGCTCTATAGGATATCTACATCAATGTCATTCAGGTTCACTGTTATGTTTACAAAATAGACGCTCAACAGTTTAGAGTACTCAGAGATGTAAATATTGGGTAAAGCAACTTTGAGGGGCAAACAGTTGCTGCCTGCAGAAATGAGGCGGTAAACTGAATTTTATATAAATAAATGTTTCTGTAAGTTTTCTATAGATCATATCTGCAGTTATTCATCAAATAATGGAGAAGAGTATTACAATCAGGCATATATTCAGCCATGTAGATGAGCGTAATTTCAGCATTTTAAATTGGCTAGATGGTAGTGGAGGGATGCTGTACAGTCCCAGTATGTACACTATGGGCAAATTCTAATCGAAAGTGATCATCCCTGTGCCCCAGTCTCTTCAAAATACAGAGCTCTTGATGTAGGCACTCTGAAGGGAGCATGGCATTACTGTATGAAATCACCCTTCACTAACAGTCTTGTGGAAGGGCCCTTCTTGAATAAATACATTTTCTTATTTACATTTGAAACGACCCTTCAAATGGCATTCCCCTTCCTGCAGTGCCCTTCAAGGGCCCAAAAATGCTGTTTGGAAAATGCCCCAGATTTCAGTGGTCTCTTGCAACCTCCACAACAATGCACTGTCCCATAAGATGTGGAATTGCGGCATGCACATTCATTCAACATAGATTGGATGTGCCAATTACTTGATTTTCAAAATGTCTTTAATGGTAAAACAATGCAGACAGCATGTGCAAATAAATAACGCAATCAGCGGGCACAATTTATTCGTAGAGAATTCCACCTTGAGCTTCATTTCCAGATTCTGTATCGTCATTTTCTCCCTATTGTTTCCTATGCTTGTTCTACCTTAGCTGTTAATTGTTAATAAGTGACACAAATTAAGAATAATTTTCAGGCAAGAATTTCAATCGAAAACTTCCATCTATGATGACTTCCATTGTTTGTTCCTTCAGACAGGTTTTGGCTAAATCACACACTAGTCAATCCCTTTGTCCTTCAAGAAGCATTAGGAATTCAATAAGCTCCTGATATAATGTTTCTAAAGAGGCTATCGCTAGTCACAGTGTAAAGCCTGACCCTTTTCTCTACCCTATGGACTTAAGTCTTCACAAACATTGTCCTCCTGGCCTCCTCTTACCCATCCAGAACTTCAAGTCCCTAATGACCATTCTAGCTCCGGTCCTTGGTGTGATAGTATCTCCTCCTAAACACTTTGGCCTCCAGTGGCTGAAACTAGCCCCCAGTCTGGCTCAAGAGTGCAGAGTGAAGCTCTGCTAGAAACCCACTATGCTAATGCAAAGCAAACAGACGCCATCTTTCACGGTCATCATCAGCGGGCTCCGATGTTCAGGTCAGAGATGAGGGGGTTTGAGTTTCAAAGCCAGCCAGGAAAATAATGATGGCATCTGCATCCTCCTGATGGGATGGGGCTTTGAAGGGGGGCTGGTTCAAAGGCATAGCGGCTGAAGTACATCAGTTAGCACTGGAGCAAGGTTAGCATCTCAACGGCCAGCTAACTTATGATGACCTCACCTCAGATTAGATGCCGAAAGAAATGCCTTGGCAAGGGACCAATAGACCTAAAGTTCTCACTGCAGTTATAGAAATGTAGTTCCTAATCATCTTTATCATGATGGTTAAAATTTTTGTCTCTTGCTTACTAAAATGTACTTTGGCTGTTCCATGGTATACTCTCTGTACCTTTGTACAACAACAAAAAATCACCTGTTAAAGTACAAGGGCCGTCACTGGGGTGGCACAATCAAATGGACCATTTTGTTCATTCAGTTTATGGCGGGTTTTGGGTATGTTATTGTAACCTAAGGACCTAATATGTAGGAGAGTAGTGAGTCACCGATCTGAATCGATGCATCGATCCAATAACCAACAATCCAATGTTATCGATACAATGCGTAAATATCAATATAGAATTTTTTTTTTAAGATGCACCTTTATTTTAATACTCTCATGTCATCCATGTCCATATGTATTTCCGTCAGTCGATGAAACAACCTTATTACATTAATTTTTAATTAATGAGCGCTAAATTCGATTTTCATGTGGGACACGGATGTGCACAGGATCTTTGAAGCCAAACGATGCTCTGCTATCCGTGCGGCGTGGATACGCGTCAACCTGGCTTCCCACGAAACGTGAGCTCCATTGACTGGATCAGTGCAAGCACTTCAACCGGGCGCTCCTTAAAATGTGGCTTACATGCACGATTAATTTGGGCTTCCACTGATAATGTTGCGCATGTGACCCATTTAAATTGTACATGAGAATTTGCTATTTTAAAGTAAGATGGAACAGTTCAACCATCATGTGAAACCAAGAGAAAAGAGAAATCACTTGCTCAGCTCCAGCATCAGTTATAAGACTTTACACATCTACACATCAACACCCTTATTAACATTTATCCCAGTTAACTGTAACAGAATTTTTCATTACAACTGTATAGCCAAGAAAACCGCAGAGAGCACGGACAGTTGGAAACAAGTCATGGGTATGTAAGTAAGTATTTTGGATTAAACTGAATATAGCTGTAATCAAACAATTGATGATCACATGTGTGTGATGTTATTTTTTATAATATTATCTGTATAACTTTTGTCAACATCTGAAGTAACTTATTTGGTTGTGGATGTCCCAATGTGGATACTAATTTTACACTTTTTAGAGAACTCAATAAACTATTAAATTATATTTTGGTTGCATTTGAGGACAAAATATTTTTTTATTAATTGTGTAAAATAGGCACATAATATCGGGATATCGATCACTGGGCCCTGAATCGAATCAAATCGAAATCGTATCGCAGCAGACTTTGAAGTATTGGCACATATCGGAGAATCGATATGTGATGAAACGTATGATTTACACCTCTACTAATATGTACAGTTAAAGGCACATCTAGAAACAAAAATGTACCTGAACAGTACATTTGTACTCTTTAGGGGTACAAATATGTTCCCAAATATGTTTTTTGTAACTTGAAGTACAAAAAACTGCCCCAAGGTACTTAAAAAAAAATACCATGGCACTCCTATGATGTACTGTAAGTCCAAAAATCCATTGTATTGCTACAATATCATGTCTAAAACAATTATGCTTGTACTACGGTCATTTTTGGAACTTTTTTGTGGTGGCAAGTGCCGATAGCCTCACTGGGGCGGGGCTGGGTAGTGATCCTACACACCCGGTCCCGTATTAGGCTAATCAAGCCTCCCGAGACGGATAAAGGTCGACTGCAGATTGTGCGGGAGAGAGAGATAGTTTACGGCCATGTCTGTCATGTGTGTGTGTTTTGTCTTTTGTTTAAGTTGGTAATTTAAATATTATTTACACCGTCAAGCCGGTTCTCGCCTCCTCCTTTCCATTGATCCCTTTACACTCACTAATTTGTGAGGTACAATTCTTGACAGTGATGGCTTTAATTTCACTCAATTGTTTCACTTTTTTACCTTCACTAAGTGGGCTGATGGTATTGTCAGTTATTTTCTTCTGCTTGCTCATGCCAGTGCCGATGTCACCAAGACCAACAACCCCTCTCTAGTGTGCATACTGTCTATTTTGTACCCTTGGATGCCTTCGCTTGAACTCCGCAATATTTTTAAGGAGATATTCTTCCACAATTTCAAGCATAGCAATTCCAAACAAGTTCACATATCCAAGACATGTAGTCTTTCTTCCATGCTTGTTCTTTGATGTCAAACCCTGCAAAAGACTGTTAATATCTCGCTCGCCTCAGGGAGCATAAGATTCAACTGAAGATAAGGCCCCATAAAACCAATTAGCCACCAGAGTGTGACCATTCCCATAACAGCAATGCAGGGAACAGTCTCCTAAAGTGGGCAGTGTGGAAATATGATAACTTAGTATACCGAATCTGTGTTATAACAAAGATTACCTGAATTAAGGCATGGAACAGAAACAACACCAGACTTTTGAGGGACACGTTGGTTGCTTCCAAAAGAAACTAAAAGGATATTGATGAATGACAGTATTCTAGAATGCCTGGTGTGTGTTATTAGGTCTGTCTGCTTTGTGCTGGTGAAATAACATAAAGCAGCTTTAACCAAATGGATTGTTGAAAGTTATCTCTGCTAAACCCCAGTGGGTAAAATATACAATCATGTCACATAATGCAGTGTGAACATAAAACAAAACACAACTTCAGATCTTTTCTTGCTCCCTCGTGTCTCTGTACAAAGGGGACCCACACATCCAAGCCAAGTAACCATTCCTTCTTTACTTTTAATGATGGAATTAACTTTCAGACATCAGAACCAAATAGACTTTGAAGCCTTAATGGAAGTTTGGAAAAAAAAACTTGACACAGCGCAACAATTACAACAAAGCACAGGAGTATCAAGATGCATTTTAAAAGTTGATGTTCTTTTTAACCTGACATAGCATCTAAAAACATGGTGCTTCTGTGCAAGACACTGAAAAACAGCGAGGCATGGCGCAATGGTCAAAGACGACTGTCTAGCGCATGTTTAAATGTGTTCGGTGTGAACTGCAATTTACAAGCCTTCAATGTACCAAATGTTTAATCAGTATGTGTGTCCGCCAGGAAACCCACAACCTTGGTATTGCTAGTGCCATACCATGCTGTACTAGATAAAAGAGTTTTCCAAAGAGTTTTTTCATAAAGGGCAGAAATATCCCGTGCACTGTGTTCCAAGTGCTACAGGTATGATGATGAATACAGCCTGTAATACAGCCTTTGTCAGGACTGAACTAGCCATTGGTATGTGGCTTGATGACCGTGGTGTCTGGCTGCACCATCCAATTATGGATTGGATGTGTGTGTGTTTGTGTATGTTGGGGAAGAGTGTAAGGTAAAGGATGTGAGAGGGACGTTTATCTGTCATTGCCAACGGCAGCCAACATTCTAAGAATTCTTTGCAGACGACAGTGTTGTTGGACCTTGTCCATGTACTACTGGGGTGGTTTCTTGTAAACAAGATTGAAAAAAAACAACAAACATGTTGAGAACAAGAGGGATCAGCTGTTTACCCTCACATGAACAAACACACACACCTCCGCAACAATTACGCCATCACTCTTAAACACTTGGTGGTCAAGCCCACCTGCTCAAACACAGTAAAGATTGCAGTGATACTGTGAGGTAAAATGTTATGAGGTATTGCATGACATCGGTGACACTAATAATAGCGTAGGATGATTGAGATGAAATCTAGACTATGAGAATCTAGACTATAATTCTGTATGAATGGTAAATGTTCTGCACATATATAGCACTTTTTTTTATAGCGGTTTTCAAAGTGCTTTACACTGTGACTCAATCACCCATTCACACACATACTCACAAATGACGGCAGAGCTTCCAGTCAAGGTGCTAGGTTGCCAGGGAACCATAGTTGCTAAGGTATACTACAAGTTTTTTAGCACATTGCTATGCAGTTGCTAGGGTGTTCCAGGTGGTTGCGAAGGTGTTGCAAGGTGATTGCTAGGGTGTTCTGACTGGTTATTAGCACATAAATATGCAGATGATAAGGTATTTTAAATGGTTACTAGGGTGTTCTGGATGTTTGCTTGGCAGTTCTCAGTTGCTGTGCAATTACTGGGGTGTTCTAGGTGGAACACAATGCCATCACAATGTAGTTGCTAATGTGTTCTGAAAGGTGATTATCATGTTGCTATGTGGTTGCTAGGGCATTCTGGATAATTGCTAGGGTGCTGCTAAATGGATTCTAGGCTGTTCTGAGAGGTTTTTAGTGAGATGTTATGCAAGTTCTAGTGTTTTTTGGTGGTTGGCAGGGCATTGATATGCAGATGCTAGTGTGTTCTAGGTAATTGCTAGGGTATTGCTATGTGGTTGCTGATGTGTTCTGAGTGGTTTTTAAAATGTAGCTATTCTACTGATAGGATATTGTGATTGGTTTCATTTACATTTATGCATTTGGCAGATGCTTTTATCCAAAGCAAATTACAGTGCACTTATTACAGGGACAATCCCCCCTGAGCAACATGGAGTTAAGTGCCTTGCTCAAGGACACAATGGTGGTGGCTGTGGGGATTGAACCAGTGACCTTCTGATTACCAGTTCAGCACTTTAGCCCACTACACCACCACCACCACCGCAAGGGTATTATGGGTATTTTCTAGGGTATTGCTAAGTGGTTGTTAAGCTGTTCTGAGAGGTTTTTAGTGAATTGCTATGCAGTTGCTAGGATGTTCTGGGTGGTTGCCATGCCATCACTAAGTGGTTGCTAAGGTGTTCTGAGAGGTGATTAGCACATTGCTTTGTGGTTGCTAGGGTATTCTGGTTGGTTACTAAGGCATTACTAGGTAGTTGCAGGAGTATTCTGTTCTAGGTGTTTGCTTACTGGCAATCAAGATAACTGTATGATATTCAGGTGTTTAAAACTAGATTGGGTCCCTCCTTCAATTAAAGTCTTTAGGATTTTTTCACCTTTTTTAAACTTTAAATCCAATAAATTTGAAAAGTAGTAGCACACCTATCCTCAGCAAGCTCCATAATGTCAGGTATTATTTATGTTAGGTATTATATTAGAAATGGGACAGGATAATTATGCATTGAAGTTTAACACTTCACTAACCCTAAGTACAAGCAATAATGACAGTGATACCTGCCTTTGCAAACACCACTAATAAATGGTGTTACATAAGATTTTAACAAAAAACTCCAAGCGTAATTCTTCCTGGAACGTGGCGATGTACCACTTAAATAGAACCAAACATAGAGTCAATGAAAAGTGATGTTTGCTTTTCCTCTTAGCGTGTCTTTGGTCCTAACCTCCCATCCGTCATTGGATCTCACAGTGGGTCCCCAGCGCAGATTTCAGGTGATGTCTGTCTCTAATGGCTTTAATGGCTTTATCTGAGTCCAGCCCCGGTGTCAGTGAATGTTTGTGCTCTAGGAGCAGGGTCCATGCCTGACCTCAGTGTTTGGGTTAGCGGTGTGTGTTGAGGTTGGAGGCAGGGACTGAGGGTTCAGCATGCTCACACACTGATGTGCGCTGCAGGGTCCGGGGGGACCACAGCTCCAGCTCCTGTTACCAGGGGCTTAGTCACGCTCTGCTGATTGATGTGTGTAACGGTAGCGAGGCCCCGGAATCTCAGCACCCCCACCCCACCACAGCTCCTCTATTTCACCCATTCCTACAATCACCTCACTTTCCTTTACACACATATGCACAAAAACATTGCCTCACAATACTATCCATATTTGTAATTTTTGCACACACACACATATCTACAAAGAGCATTCCAGAATGTTTAGACACACATATGCACACACTAATCCATACATACATGCCCAGTGGCACTCATGCTGCAGTGCTAGGCAGGCTCCGGCGATGAGGAACTTTAAATGATTGTAATCAGATTACAGTTACTTTCTGACATTAAGTTATTTACTTTTAAGTACATTATTTAGGTTACACATATTTCTAAAATAATTATTTTTCTGTAGACCATGAATTATCTTAATATGTATGTCTGTTTGCATTTCTTTGACAGCTGAAGGGCGTGCACCCCCTTACGAGTCATTTTGAGGAAGAAAAGTGTTGTGCTGAGTGTATAACTTGCATGTGACAAGGAACAAGCAAAACACTTTTCTGTAAAGTCTGCTTAAGTTAACTTAATAGTAATTAGTAATGTAATTACTAAGTGTGCATACAGTGTGACAAATAACTTTTATGGGTACACTATACATGGACATGCACCCCTGGCATGGGTCCCATAAAACAGTTTTCTCAAACTAGTATGAGGCTTTTCCGCATGCTATGAAAGCAACTGTGCTTGAAAATCAGACCACACAGGAGGGTGAGGAGTCTTTTTCGAACTTATGCTGGTTTTAGGTGTCATTTGGAGCACCACTGGTTAATTTGTTGTTTCACACTGTGTAATGGAGGTGAGGAGAGTCTGGGTGAGGACAGTACTGCCCTCCCCTCCGATCACAAGTGAACCTCTCCACTCAGGACAACTGAAGACATATGGGGGACACAACGCCACACACAAAGCCAATGTTTGATCTGTGATACCTCCAGTGGATATATATACACACCTCATGCATTTACACGCAACAACAGGTCGGCATTTCATAAACATCACTGAAGGATACACCAAGGGCCATATATCAGTCTTTGTAAGACAGTATGGACTTCTCAAATGATCTCATCATGATCACTTCTATACTTGTTTTGAGGCAACCCTCATTTCTCTCTTTGTGTATCTGGCTGTCTAGGTGACAAAAATCTTGAGCTACTTACCCTTAGAACACCCCAGTGTGTGTCTGAAAACAGGTCACAAACAGCTAGCAAAAACAAAGTTGCAGGTTCCACTCTGCTTTATCTCTATCCCACCCACAGTGTGACAGAGTGGGGTGCTTTAACTTTAGTGTCAAAGACATTGTGGATGCTCCTACCCAAATGATCATCATCATGCCCACCAGCACTGAAAGCATGGCCAAAAATGCTTTCTCTGTGACCCTTTTAATTGTCATAAAATACAGTCTGAACCTTTAAAATGTTTAGCTCTGTGAAATCATTAACAGACAGCAAGTGCTGTTACATGCATACACACTGATTATAATTCATAAGCCAACAACATGTGTGGTCATGTAAACACCTTAAATAGTTTTCCTTTATCGGGTAATCTCATAAATGGTTTATGCTAAAACTGATCGGCACACAGATTTTGTCCATTACCCTAATTTTGCGTTGCATGTAAACACCTTTACTGGCATTCTTACTGGTTTATCCAATGCATGCAAGAGTTGTGTGCATACCTGTTAATGTTTGCACATTAAAAGCAGGGATTTAAAATCTCTTGTAAATGTGAGATTCTTCTTGCATTGTCATATTTCTTGAATTAACTGATTTTTGGTAGCTATCAGCATATTGGTGTGAACATAAACACAATCATTGACTAGTCTTTGGCTTACTAAGGGGCCATTGACGCCAAATGCTTTTTTGCATCCATCTGCGCTATTGTTGAATAGTTGTTTTTCAATTTTTGAGTCCCTTGCAAGAGCACCTAATTTGTTGGACTTTTTGCCAAGTTAAAAGAACTTCAAGTTATAAAAACACATCTCGAGACACCTTCTGTTCATTTCGTTGCACTGTGTTTAACTTCTTTTAGCAAAAGAACGTATTTGGCCCCTAAGGCAAGCATCACTATGACTATTCCTCATACTTGGTGTGATAAAAGTATGAAACTTTAGTGCATTACTTGTCCAGCAAGGTTTGTCCAATGAATAATACTTGTGCGGCTTCTTGAGGAGAGGGGTGCTATTTATTTTCTAAGCAATCAAACGTATTTGATGGTTGATGATAAAACAGACGGCAATCCAACAGACTTACATTGAAGGAAGGATCCGAGCCACATCTAGGACCAGAAGATCATAGAGACTTGGACGTGGGCTGTTTTGACTTGGTCCATTAAGCGACAACCTAGCAACCACTCAGAACATCATAGCAAACACCCAAAACACCATAGAAACTACAAAGTAACACACTGGCAACTACATGCAGCACAGATATATTGTGGCTGTGAGAGAACAGGCATGCACAACTCACAATTAAAATATATAGTTTCCAGTGTACATAATCTCTTAGCTATCCATCGTATCCTATGATGACACTTGGTTCAGGGAATGGTTAGGTTTCAGGGGAGGGCATCAGCTGGGTTGACGATGATGCCGCTTCATGTGGCTGTGGAGGCTGATCTGAGAACCACACACTCTGTTGCAGGTGGGGTAGGAGAATCTGGATGCTAGGGCAGTGCCAGCAGCCCATCTGTGGCATTGAGCACATCTTTCATTCCTCCGCTGTTGTACGACTTGATGCAATTCTTCAGTTCCACTGACACAAGAAGCATGTCAGAGAGATCTGTCTTGAGCCAGGCATGTTT
This sequence comes from Xyrauchen texanus, assembly GCF_025860055.1. Classification (NCBI taxonomy): domain Eukaryota; kingdom Metazoa; phylum Chordata; class Actinopteri; order Cypriniformes; family Catostomidae; genus Xyrauchen; species Xyrauchen texanus. The sequence continues at coordinate 17,916,535 of NC_068322.1, forward strand.
GGGATCAATGCCACAGCATTTCAGGATGTTTCTGCCACAGTCCTTAAAACACCTCTTCTGCCCAACATTTGCTGTAGGGATTTGACCATACAGAACTTGCTGTGGTAACCGGTGTTCCGGCATGCAGATGACATGCCCAAGCCAGCTAAGATGACGTCTGGCCAGCATTGCTTACATACAGAGGGTGTTAGTGTTGGCTAGAATCTCTGTATGGGGTGTCCGATCCTCCCAAGACAGACAGGATTTTTTTAAGACATTGTACATGGAAGGCCTCCAAGAGCACAATATGCCATCTGTATGGTGTCCATGTCTCTGCCCCATAGAGGAGAGTGGAAACACATACCGCATTATAAACAGCAACCTTGCTGGCTATTCTCAGATTTTTTTCCTCAAAGACCCTCACATGTAGGAAACCATTGTGAGGAGGATTTTATAAGATGGCAGGTTATTTCATGGGAAAGGGAGCAATCTGAGGAGAGTGTGGAGCCAAGATAAGTGAATCTGTTCACCACTTTCAGTGGAACACCATTGAAGTGGAAGCTCGGAAATATGGCTGACTGTACTGAGAACTATGCAATAAATTCTGTTTTCTGAATACTGACTTGGAGACCAAATGATTGGTAGATGCTGGAGATTATATTGATGGCATGCTGCATGGACTGAGGGGTATGGGCTATGACTCCACATTCGTCTGCATATTGCAACTCATGTAACTGACATGTTAGAGATTTGTTTGGTTTCTATCCAGGCGGTATTAGATATGAACACCATCTGTGTGTCTAAGTGCATTGTGGAATAGGTGTGTGATGGCTGAAAGCAGCAGGTTAAACAGGACTGGAGCCAGTACACAGCCTTGCTTGACCCTAACCTCAACACTGAAAGGCTCTGAATGGAGGCCTCCAGTGATAACTCTGGCTTGCATTCCATTATGTAGAATATTTGTGCTGTGAATGACTGTGCTCCCCATAGGAAAGTCATTAATGCATAGACTAGGAATTGTGAAGACATGCTACACTGCCATTGACATTTATCACAATGAAGAATGCTTTAAAAGAGTGACAAGTGAATATTCCAGCACAACATTCTAAGATCTATGAGCAAAGGATATGGTACATGTCCCAGTAGATAGTGCACAGAGACAAATTGTTCCAAGGTCTGTGCACGTCTTTTTCAGAGGGAGCATTCCAATGGCTTTGCTCATCTGGTCATGTTCCTCACAGAATGGGAGTGATGCCCTAATTGCTGTTCAGATGCCCAGATACTGCTGAGAGGGTGCTCGGCATCAATTGGAAAGCAGAATCTAAAAGCTCATTCTGAAAAAATGCTATAAGTCATATACAATAAGCAAGCCGAGGTGTCAACTTCAGTCTAAAGGGGATTGCAAACAGCATCCTAAAATTTGAAACCATTGTTTTCTATGACTGTAAGCACACCTGTTCGGTGTCCATCTAGGGCACACAGCTACAACTTAGGGGGCTTCTCAAAATTGTGAGTGCCACTCACATAGTTTTACATTAAATACAACCCAAAATGCAACCAAATGGCTTTTAGATAGACACAGACATATTGAATACATGGTTTGGTACACATTCCCAGTCAGGCTAGCTAGCTAACATTAGCTAACTTTTTTAGTTTCAATCTTGACATCAGTTATGCGTTCATGAGCATAACACAGTGGCTTGCATAACCAAGCAAGAATCATATTATTATCTGCTAAAAATACTGCAAGGTCTCACATGAACACACATACCACGATGGACAAGCTTCTCTTTTAGAGCTCACAAATGTGCATTGTTGAGCAAATTAGTCCTTTAAATGTCAGGGTTTGGGTTAAATATTTTAAAATATTGTTTCAGGAATGACAAAAGATTTTTGTTTCAGGAACCTTCTACTTATCAAAATCTTGTTCATCCTTCCTGTTCAAATTCACCCAGGTGCTGCATCCCAGATTCTTTGAGTTGCAGTGTTACATCATTGAATGTCACCAAAACACAATTAAGGAGATATTGTTGCAACTGCCTGAGGGCATCCTTCTCAAAAATGGCATGACCTAAAATAAAGTTGGCACCGACTGCATCAAAGCTTGATGAACAGACCAAAATTCAGCTCTGGGAGAAGGAGTTTCAGGCATGTTGCATCAAACACCCAAGGAACTGACTGAGGAAAAAAAACTCTATCCCTTTTTCCAGAGACTCACCATCTTAAAAATAATCAATAACACGGGCCATTTCACACTTCATACATCATGCGTAAATAAAGATGATTAAAGTGCGAAGAGCTTGTTGTTGGGGAGGTTTCTCTGAACCTTGTACCTGCTGTGAAACCCCTCGTAAGGGTTTAGTATCCATCTCCTGAGGGAGTCAGGGGCAATGGGTCTTCTGATATGACCTCAAAGGTCAAGAGGGAACCGTGTAGTTCAGTCACAGCCTGTTGAATATGTCAGTGGCTTCAAAAAAAGTGGGGGGACTGAGAGAAAGAGAGGTCAAGCCTAGCTATGTATTTCTGTTCAGTTTTCTGATCACAACCAGTCATTGCCTGAATGTCATTCAACATATTTTGGGCTCTACCTGCAGATAAGAGGCTGAGATTTTAGATGATGTTCCCCATCATTGTGTGCTGGTCTTCCCACCAAGTGTCATAGCACCAGTAGTTGTCGCATTGTCAAGCCCATGTTCGGACCATGCAATGTTTTGGTAGAAGCCCGAATGGAGGGGCTGGATTCTAAGGCTAAGTTTCAAAGAGGGGTACAGAAAACCTGTAAAAACAAACAGAGGTCATGGTGAGGTCAGTCTCAGGAACCCCAACCCACTACTAAGGTCAACTCCTCCTCACACGCTGCCCGTGCCTGCCCCTACCTCGACTATCAAATGGTCTATAAGGTCAAACCCATAGTAACAATTCACTTATGTGATATAGAATACGGCTCTTATGGCTATCCTAAAAAGTAAGCTAAAATCTTTTACAGTTATCCCAAAGCATACAATGATGATACATTTACTTATACAAAAACACTTAAAGAGCCTGAGGATGGTAATGAAGCTGTCAACTTTAATGACTTTTCAACTATTGCACTACTGCAACAAACCCTGAAAAGATGTCACATGATACCAAGCACTAATCCTGCGATAGGTCACGCGCTCTCAAATCTCTGGGAATGTCTGTATTGTCAAATCTGACAGTTTATTAGGTATAAATTATAATCTGCATTGTGCTTGCCAGTCTGTCTAAAGTCTAAATGAACCTATTATTATGGTGGAGGGTCTTGCGTTACATGACAAATGACACAATGTTCAGATCACTTTACCACTCACAGACAGACATATGATGAGCCCAGTGTGAGCTGAGAGACCACATCTGAGATAAAATCCTGATGTAATGGTGTCATTGATGTGTCCAAAAGAATAGCACTTGTGGGGTATTATGATGATACTGGTATAAAATACTGCTATCAATTTATGTTTTATATAAAAAAATGAAACAGATTTTTAGGACTATTTGGATTTTTTGCTATGTAACATTATATTGTATTATATGTCAGTTA